>NC_046661.1:148970881-149000591 GCF_010883055.1 Belonocnema kinseyi | reverse complement strand
TAAACAAATATTTAAAAGGGAAGGGGGTGGGTTTCCCTAATGATTTAAAACAATTATCTTTTTATCTACTTTCAAATTGCAATAGAAACATTTTTATGGTGGTTGTCCCAATTTGGTCGTTGCATTCCTGGTTTTATTTTGAGGAATTCTGCACTTTAACTTAATTACTGGACCTAAACTAGGATTTTTAATTCGATGTTGATTTTATTTAAATTTCTAACATTTTTATTTAAACAATTTGTCAAATTTTATGTAATGAGGTGATAAATTACACTTTACTTATATTTTTCCATTGCAGTGTCGACATTCATATGAAATATGAAAGCATGTGCATATATGAGGCCGTTCTTCTACCCAGTGCGGTTTTTTTTTTGGGTGAGTAGGAGGGGGGGGAGAGTTTTTTATGATACCTTACATGAAGTACAATTTTTATTAAAAATGTATTATTATAGGTTGAAAATTCAACGCCTTAGTTGAAAGTTCAACTGCTTTATTAAGTTCATTTTTTCGGCTGAAGCTTCATAATTTTAGTGGAACATTCATTTCTTGGAAATGGACTTTTTTGTTGAAAATTCATATTCTGTAGAAAATTCATCATTTTGGATTAAAAATTCAAGTTTTTTTGGTTGAAATTCATATTTCCGGACTGAAGACTCGAATGTTTTGTGAAAGATTTATTTAAAAATTCAACAAGTTCGTAGACCATTTAACTATTTAGTAAAGCTTTGCTTTTCTATATTAAAAATTATTCTTTTTCAATGAAAATTTATGGCGGCTATATTTGGTGAAACATTTATCATTTTCAGACTCAAAATTCATCTATTAGGTTCAAATTGTTTTTTTTTTTGTACAAAATTAATATTTCTGGTTAAACATTGGAATATTTGGTTAAAAATGAATCAATTTTGTTGAAAATGTATATTTTTAAGTAGAAAATCCATTTTTTTGGGGCTAATAATGCAACTTTTCCTTAGAAAATTAATCTGTTTATGATAAAAATTTATAACTTTAAGTGAAATATTCAACTTTTTTTCTATTATAAATTAATATATTCGAATTCAAAATTCTACCTTTTGGCTTGAAAATTAAGTAACTTGGTAGAAAATTTAACTATTCTTTAAAAATGTCGGTTTTCTATATTGAAAACTATTCTTTTTCAATACAAATTAATTTATTCCATTTTCGGTTGAAAATTGATTTTTTTAGTCGAAAATTTCATCTAAGTTGAAAATTCGTCTTTGCTAGTAGAAAAATAATATTTCAGGTTTATAAATTAAAAATTACTATTTTTTAATATTCATACTTTTAGCAAAAATATTTAGCAAGTGGGTAGAAAATTCAACCATCTGATAAAAAATTAAAATGCCTTATAACAAATTAACTTTTTTAAATTGAAAATGATGGTTTTTCCATGAAAATTTTTTCATTTCATTTTTTGTTAAAATATATTTTTTAGACGAAAAATTCAACTATTTGGTTTAAAATTCTTCTTGCCTGGTAGAAAATTAATATTTTAAGTTGAAAATTCATCTATTTGGTAAAAAATCTGTCCATTTTTTTTCGATAATTCTTTTCTTTTTTTTTGTAAAAAATCAATTTTTTAGTTTGAATATGCAACTGTTTGCTTACAAATTTATTTTTTTTTAGTTGAGGATTCAAAACTATTTTACTGAAAATTTTTTATGGTTTGGTTAAAATATTTTTTTTTAATTTGAAAATTCAACATCATTAAGTTTCTTTATTTAAGAGTAAAAATTAATTTTATCAATAGAAAATTGAACAATTCATCAAAAATTCAACTGGGTGGTATAAAATTCAAATTTTTAGTAAAAAATCACTTTTCAAAATAAAAAAAATTTTTAATGAAAATTATTTTATTTTATTTTTGCTTTTGAAGTGATTTATAATTTTAGAAAAAATTCATAACTTTAGTTAAAAATTGAACTAATTAGTTAAAGTTTCCCTTTTCAGGGGTCAAAATAAATTAAAATTTTTTATAAATAGTTTCTTTACATTATTTATTCATTTAAATTTCTCAAAGAAAACGATTTGGTCGAATTAACAAAATGTTGTTGGTTCAACTTCTCAAAATGGATTAAAATTCATTCAAGTTCCGTAAAACCCTTCAAAAATATTAAAAATCCTCTAAATCCTCAGGGATTTTTTAAAATCCTGTAAAATATTTTTAATTTGCTCAACATAATTTAACAAATCCAATTTTGTTGGTTCAACCACGGAATATGATTTTTATGTAAAAAATTACATTTGGTTGTCTCAGGAAAACCAATATTCTGTTAAAATTCCCTCATTTTTTTTTTTAATTTCGGAAAACAATCTCTAAAAATAATAGAAAATCTCTTAAATTTGTTTAATGTCTCTTAAAAATTTGCTTGAATATTTTTTAATTCTTTAAAAAACTCGATAATTCCTTAAAATTCTTCGGGATTCCTTAAAATTTCTTGAAGAAAAAGATTTGGTAAAGTAAGCAAAATGTTGTTGGTCCAACTTTTTGGCATCCATTAAAATTTATTCAAGCTTTGAAGAAAACTATTTGGTTAAATAAAAAAAATGTTGTTTGTTCGACTACTTGATATCCGCTAGAAAATTTCAAGTTCCCCAAAATTTTGGAAATTATAGAAAATCCTCCAAATCCTTAGGGATTTCTTAGAATCCTTCAAAATATCTTAAATTTTCTTAAAATTCTGAAACGTTCCTCAAAATTCTTCGGAATTTATTAAAATTTCTCAAAGAAAACGATTTGGTTAATTTATCAAAAAAAATTTTGTCCAACCATAGAAAATGGTAGTCTTTCACAATTACTTAAAATCCTTCAAGTTCTCTCAAATTTGCTCAATTATTTTGAAATTCTTTAAAAACTTGAAAATCCATTAGAATCTTTCGGGATTTCTTAAAGTTTCTTAAAGAAAAAGATTTCGTTCAATTAGACAAATTTTGTTTTTTAAACTTCTTGATATCCATTCAGATTAGTTTAAGTTCCGAAAAGCCCTTTTAAAATAAAAAAAAATCCTTAACGTCCCTTAAAACCTTTAAAATGCTTAAAAATACATGAAAATCGGTTAAAATTTTTCAGAATTTCTTAAAATATATTTAAGTAAACAATTTAGTTTAATCAACAAAATTATGTTTCAAATTCTTGATATCGATTAAAATTTGTTAGAGTTCCAAAAAACCCTCTAATTTTTGGAAATAACTCAAAAGCCTTTGGAATTTCTTAAAATATCTTAAAGGAAACGATTTGGTTCATTCATAAAAATTTTATTTGTTCAACTTCTTGATAGCCATTACAATTTTTTTAAGTTCCGGAAAACTGTTTAAATTTGTTTCAGATCGCTTGTAATCCTTAAGAATTTCTTAAAATATCCTTTAGTAAACAATTTGGTTAAATCCAAAAAATGATGTTTCAACTTCCTGATATCCATTAAAATTTGTTTAGGTTTCGAAAAACCCTATAAATTTTTGAAATTCGATTGAAATCCTTCGGAATTTCTTAAAATATCTTTAAGGAAAAGATTTGGTTAAATCAACAAAATATTGTTGTTTCACCTTCTTGATATTCATTAAAATTTGTCCAAGTTCCAAAAAATCCTATAATTTTTGGAAAATCTTTCAAGACCCTTTGAATCTTATTAAAATATCATAAAGAAAAAAATTTGGTTAAATCAACAAAATGATGCTGTTTGAACTTATTGAAATCCATTAAAATTTGTTTAAGATCCGTAAAACACCATAATTTTTTTTTAATTATTTAAAATCCTCTATAATTTCTGCAAATAACTTAAAGAAAAGAATTTGGTTAATTTAGCAAAATGATGTTGTTTCAACTTCTTGACATCCATAAAAAATTTGTTGAAGTTTCAAAAAAACCCTCTAAAATGTCAGAAAATCAATTGGAATCCTTTAGAATTTCTTGAAATATCTTTAAGGGAACGATTTCGTTAAATCAACAAAATGATGTTTACACTTCTTGATTTCCATTAAAATATTTTTAAGTTCTAAAAAATCCTCTAATTTTTGGAAAATTACTTAAAAATCTTCGGAATTTCTTGAAATATCTTAAAGGAAACAATTTGGTTGATTCATACAAATGTTATTGTTTCATCTTCTTGATGTCCATTAAACTTTGTTTAGGTTCCGGAAAGTCCTTTGAACTTTTGAAAAATCTGCTTGCATCCCTTAAAACCTTTGAATTTTTTTCATATACTTGAAAATCGCTTAATCATTCGAAATTTTATAAAATAACTTGAAGAAAACGATTTGGTTAAATCAACAAAATGATGCTATTTCAACTTCTTGATATTCATTAAAACTGGTTTAAGTTCCGATAACCCCTTTCAAATTTTTTCAAATTGTTTAGGATCTCTCAGAATTTGCGAAAATCCTCAAGAATTTCTTAAAAATCCTTCAAAATCTCTTAATTTTTTTAGTCCATCCCTTAAAATTCCTTAAATCCCTTCGGAATGTCTTATTTGTTTAAATCAACAAAATGTTATTGGTTAAACTTCTTGACATCTATTACAATTTTTGTAAATTACAAAAACCCTTTAATTTTTTTAAAATCACTTAAAACCCTTCGGAATTTCTTTAAATATCTTAAAGAAAACGATTTGGTTAAATCAACAAGATGTTGCTGTTCCAACTTCTTGATATCCATAACAATTTGTTCAATTTCCTGAAGAAACCTTTTTTTTAAATTGCTTAAAATCCTCTGAAATTTCTTAAAATAATTTAAAGAAAACAATTTGGTTAAATCAACAAAATGATGTTTCAACTTCTGGATATCCATTAAAATTTGTTGAATTTTCGGAAAACCCTCTAAAATTTTTGAAAATCGATTGAAATCCTTTAGAATTTCTTAAAATATCGTTAAGGAAACGATTTCGTTAAATCGACAAAATGATGTTTCAACTTGTTGATATCCATTAAAATTTGTTTGAATTTCGTAAAACCCTTTGAATTTTCTTGGTAGCGTTTTACAATCATTTAAAATCCTACACACTTTCTTAAAATTTCTTAAAGATAACGATTTGTTCAAATTAAACAAATTTAGTTAATCAATTATTAGATATGGTTATTTTATGGTTATTCTGAAATCTTAAAAAATTTCGGCAATCCTTGGTAGTATTTTTTTACAATTTCTTATAATCATTTAAAATCTCTTAAATTCGCTGAAATATTTTGACATTCTTTGAACTTCTTGAAAATCGTTTAAAATCATTCGAGATTTCTTAAAAAATTTTGAAGAAACTATTTTGTTAAAGCAACAAAATGTTGTTGCTCCAACTGCTTGATATCCATTTAAATTTATTTAAGTTCTGAAAACACTTTAAAAATCCTATATCTCTTAAAATCTTTCTCAATTTCTTAAAATTTCTTAATATTCTTCGGATTTGGTTAAATTAACCAAGTTTCGTTCTAACTTCTTGATATTCACTAAAATTTGTTTAATTTCCGGCAACGCTTGCAAAAATTTAAAATCGCTTCAAATCCTTTGAACTTTCTTAAAATATAACCAAATTTTGTTGGTCCAACCATAGAATATGGATATTGTATGAACAACATTATATTTGGCCGATCTAACGAATCCAAAAATATCTTTTAAAATCTCTAAAAATCCCGTAAATTATTTCTGAAATCTTTAAGAAAATTTTAAATCTTTGCAAATCCTTAGTAGTTTTTCAAAATTTCTTAAAAACTTTTTTAAAGCTCTTAAATTTGCCTAAATATTTTTAAATTCTTAAAAATACTTGAGAATCCATAATAATCCTTTGGGATTTCTTAAAATATCCTAAAAGGAACGATTTAGTTATTACAACAAAATTTTGTTGGTTCAACTTTTTGATATTTATTAGAATTTGTTAAAGTTACGCAAAACTCTTTGAAATCTTTGAAAATATACAAAATCCTTAGGGATTTCTTAAAATTCTCTTAAATTTTCTTAAAATTTTTAAAAAATTCCTTAAAATCCTTCGAAATGTCTTAAAATTTCTCAAAGGAAACGAGTCGATTAATTCACCAAATTTTGTTGGTCCAGCCATGGAATTTGGATATTGAATGGACAACATTATATTTGGTTGACCCAACCAATCCAATAATATCTCTTAAGATTCTTGGGAATCCTGTAAATTACTCTAAAATCTTTAAAAATTCCGAAAAAGCTTAAGAAATCCATAATAGGCCTTCACCATTTTTTGAAATCCTTTACAATCTCTTAAATTTGCCTAAATATTTTGAAATTTTTGAAAATTGGCTTAACATCCCTCAAAAATTTTTAAATTCATAAAAATACTTGAAAATCGTTAAAAATCCTTCGGAATTTCTTAAAATGTTTTAGAGGAGTTGGTTTAATCAACAAAATGCTGTTCGCTTTAACTTTTTGATATCTTTTAAAATTTATTCAAGTTTTAAAGAACCCTGCGAAATTTTTGAAAATTCGATCAACATCCTTCAAAATTTTTAAAGTTCTTTAAAATACTTGAAATCGCTTAAAATCCTTTGGAATTTCTTAAAATATCTTAAAAGAAACAAGTTGGTTAAATCAACAAAATGTTGTTTGTTTTAACTTTTTTGATATCCATTAAAATTGATTCAAGTTCCGAAGTACCCTTTGACATTTTTGAAAATTTACTTAACATCCCTTAAAACATTTAAAATTCTTTAAGATGCTTGAAAATGGCATAAACTCTTTCGGAATTTTTTGAAATATCTTAACCCCCAAAGTGCACACCTTCAAGTACACCTTCAGATATTTTCGGCTAAAAAAATAATAAGTTGTGTCAAAACAATGCGAAATAGGACAGAAATATCTTTAAAAGCTCAGTGATAATTTAATTATTCGAAAAAAATACTTGAGAAAAACGTAGACAATCAGAGAAAAATTGTAAGGGGTATGGGACACCCAGTGTGCAGTTTAAGGGTTAAAAAAAAACAATTTCACTAAATCGACACAATGTTTTTGTTAAACTTCTTGATATCAATTATTATTTATTTAACTTTCGAAAAACACTTTCAAGTTTTTTAAAATCCCTTAAAATCCTTCGAGATTTCTGAAAATTCCTAACAGAAAACGATTTGTTGAATAAACAAGATGTTGTTTGTTCGACCATGTAATATGCTTATTTTATGGAAAACATATTTGCATGTGTCAAAGAATCCAAGATTGTATTTTGAAATCCCTTGAAATCTTGTGAATTATTTTGAAATTTTTACAAATTTTGAAAAACCCTAGAAAATCCTTGGTAGTCTTTCAAGATTTCTTGACATTCTTGAAATTCTTTAAAATTTGAACAAATATTTTGAAATGCTTTAAAATAATTAAAAATCCATTGAAATCCTAATGGATTTCTTCAAATCCTTTAAGAAATTTCTGAGGATTTAAAAATTGTCGGAAATTTTAATGGGCTTTGCGGAACTTAAACAAATGTTAATGGATATCCAAAGTCGAAACAATAACATTTTGTTAATTAAACTTTGCCTAATTAATTCAATTTTCAGTCAACGAAATTAATTTTCTTTTAAATTGTGAATCTTGAAACAAAAGCAAAACAATTTTTAAAAGAGTTGTCAACGAAGGAGTTGAATTGTATAAATGAAAATATAAATATTCAATAACACACATAATAATTGATACTCTTAAAAAATGAATGATTTTGATTTTGAACAAAAGACAATATAATTGAACCAAAAAAGATCCATTTTTAGAAAAAAAGTTGCATGAATTTTCAATCGAATAGTTGAATTTTCAACATAAAATGTTATATAAAAAATTTAATAACAAAAATTTATTTATCAAAATTTTTTTAATTTGACTGAGTTATCGAATATCAAACGAATTTTAATTTCATCTTCTATGAAATACTCGAACTTTTAACAAAATAGTTTAATTTTTAACAGAATACTGAAATTTTTTATTACCAAAAATAATTTTTAACCAAATAGTGGAATTTTGAAACAAAAAAATTAACAACAAATTAATATGTTAATATTTCAAGCAAAGAAAAAACGAATTTCCAACGAAATAGTTAAATTTTTATTCTACAAAGACGAGTTTTTTACAAAAAGAAAAGTTTTTTACACGGGCGAATAATTTTTTTTTTTGAAAAGGTGAATTTCCAATGCAAAAAAATTATCTTTATTCATAAAAAAAAAAGAATTTTAACAAAGTAGTTAAATGATCTGTACAGAAATTATATTTTTTAACCATAAAGACCAATTTTCAACAAAAAAGATATTTCAGTCCAAACGAAATTTCCAAGTAATTAAATATGTAATTAAAGAGATACATTTTCAATTAAAATAATGAATCTTCAGCAAAAAAAAACAAGAATCTTTATCAAAAGTTTTAAAAAATAAAGATTTTTTAGTAAAGAGAAAAAAATTTAATCCAAATTATTAAACCGTCAAGCCAAAAGACGATGTTTTCTGTAAAACAGTTGCATTTCCAACCCGATATTAATTTGAACCAAAAAATTTAGTTTTCAGCTAATAAAGACGATTAATAATTGATATTCTAATAAAATAAAGGATTTTGATTTTGAACGAAACACAATATAATTGAAGCAAACAAAACAAAATTTTATTAGAAAAATGAAGAATCCTCGACCAAAAAAGATTAATTTTCAGCCAAATAGTTACATTTTTAATTAAAAATTTTGATTTTTTTATCAGAAAAAGCAAATTTTCAACAAAATGCATAACTTTTTAATCAAATAATTGAATTTCTTAAATGAAGTATTAATTTTCTACCAGAAAAGAAGAATTTTCAACCAAATAGTTGAAGTTTAAATTTGTTTAAATCTCTTCTTTAATAATAATGGAATAAATGAAAAAAATTTTATTGGAATATTTAAATTTTCAGTTAAAAAAAGATTATTTTTACTCTTAAATAGGGAAACTTCACGAATCAAATTAAATTTTAAAATAAAGAGATCAATTTTATTCTAAAATTATGAATCTTTAACCAAAAAAATTAATTTTGAATAAGAAATATAATAATTGATATCTCAACAAAATAAGAATTTAATTTTAAATAATACACAATAAAATTGAACCAAAAAGACAAATTTTCAGCAAAATAGTTCTGAATCCGCAACCAAAGCAGATTAATTTTCAACCAAACTTCTGCATTTTTGTTTGAAAAATTTGATTTTTACCATAAAAAGACGAATTTTAAAAAAAAGTGTCGACACTTTTTACTAAATAGTAAAATTTTTCGTCTAAAAAGATAAATTTTTAACCAAAAATGGAATACAGAAATTTTCATTGGAAAACAATAATTTTTAATTTGAAAAAGCTATTTTTTACATAAGATTTGAATTTTCTACTGACTTGTTAAGTTGTCGAGCCAAAAGATCGAATTTTACACCAAAAAGTCGCATTTCTAACACGAAAATATTCTTTTTCAACAATAAAGTTGAATATCTGACTTAAATTTTCCTAAAATTCCTTAAAATTCTTTGAAATCCTTCGAAATTAAAAAAAAATTGTAAGGAAAGGAATTGGTTAATTCTACCAAATTTGGTTAGTCCAACCATGGCATGTTTAGTTGAGTAAACGAACCCAGTAATATGCCTTTGAAAATCCTCTAAATGCATTACAATTTCGTAAATTCGTCGGAATTTCTTTAAATTTCTAAAATAAAACAATTTGGTTGAATCAGCAATATTTTCGTTGGTTCAACCATGGAGTATTGTTATTATATGGAAAATGTAATTTCTTTATCCAACGATTTTATCAAAATCTGCCAAAATCCCTCAAAATATTTTCAATTACCGTGGAATTTTTTAATTTTCCGGAAAGATTAAAAAAATTCTTAATAGAATCACAAAATATTTTGAAATCCTAAGAATTCCTTTGGAATCTGCGAGAATTTCACGAAATCCCTTGAAATCGTTAAAACCTTCTTAAAACACATTGAAATTTTGTTTAACTCCGCAAAATCCTCTGAAACCTTCCGGAATCCTCTAAGTCCTTTGAAATTTCTTAAATTATCTTAAAATCCTTTGAGTTAAAATGTTATTTTGAAATTAATCACTGTTGATGATTAATTTCAAAATAATATTTTCACTTATTAATTACCATGATCAACACCATCAAATCTTAAGGATAAAATCCTTCAAAAACCATGAAATTATTTGACCAGTCCTTCAAATCTTTCGTAATTTTGTTAAATAAAATTCCTTTAAAAAAACGATATGGTTGAAACAACAATATTATTATTGGTTGAACCATACCATATGGTTATTATCTGGACCACATAATTCTTACTAGGCCAACCGAAATTTGTTTGCATGAAGCAAATATTTTCGTAGATGGAATATATGGTTGAAGCAACCAAAGAAAATTAGTTGTTTCAATCAAATATTTCCTTGAATCAACAAAATTTTTGTTTAATTCACCTAAGCTTTAGCGCATATCCAAAAAACCAGTTTTTTGGTTCAACAATTTTTTTCCTGATTTTTTAATAAAAGTGGTAAGCAACAATAACAAATGGCTCGCAGATGAGAAAATTGCGCGCACGCTTACTATAGGGAATTGTTTGACGAATTTATTTTCTATGCGCTGCACGTGCAACGGATTACGCCACAGAAAAATAGAGGCGTGGCCAAATAAAATTATGCGGGGGCTGCTTTTGCTTATGTTTACATTTATACTTATACCTATGCTTTGGCTTTCGTTGCGTTTTAAGATTTAAAATAATAAATCATTTTTTGATATTAATAATATGTATCGGACGAGAAGCGCGCTTATGATTTATTGAAAATTCAAATTTATGCCAATGATGCAATTATTAAAATGGATTATATCTTGATTTAAATTTTCAAACAATCTTTTTTTTTATTAAAAAAATTCATTTTAATATTAATGTGATAGAAGGATGCATATGAGGGTGGTTCAAAAATATATTGTAAACATTTTTTTCACTCTAAACGTCAAGGCTGCCCTTCCATGCTTTTTTTTAAATGGTGGATATTTTTATATTTAATGATTTATTTATTTTTTATATTTAAATTAATATGTCACCCCGGAAATTTGAAATTATCATGGGATTTTAAATGGATTAAGCTTAGTTTTCAGAAAATGAGAAAAACCTTTTTTATTTTTTTCATTTATTTATTTATTTATTTATTACAATATTTTGTCAAAAAATCATCTTTTTATATCAACACTTTACTCAATTATTTGAAACTTTTACTCATGTAAAAAATGTATTTTTAGGTTGAAAAATTATCTGTTTGGTTAAAAATTAAACTATTCCATTCTTAGAATATTATTCTTCTTATTAGTAAAAAAATCATCTCTTTATTTTATTAAAAATTCAACTGTTTGGTTGAAATAACCGTGTTATGGTTCAGGATTCAACAGTGTTGTAGAAAATTCTACTTTCTTGGTCGAGTAAAAGTGTTTTTTATTTCAAATTAAAAACTTTTTTGGCAGAAGTATTATTTATTATATTTTTTATTTTATGGATTTGACAAATAAATTGTATTAAATTATTGACTGCTCATTTTTTTGTGTTTTAAGCATTTATAACTTGTAAAAAAAAATTTATCTAGCTCCGTTGGGATCCGAACCCACGTCTTTCAGATTGCGTGTCTTTTTATATTCAAAATTCAACAACATTGTTAAAAATTGACGTATTTCTATAAAAATTCATCATCTTGGCAGAACAAAATTCTTTCTACTGAAAAATCCATCTTTTGGTTAAAAATTTAACTACTGGGTTAAAAATTAATCTTTTTGAATTGATAATTTATCTACTTGGTTAAACTACTTCATTCATGTATTTTAATTCACTTTTTTGCTTGAAGATTTAAGTTTTTCTTTAAAATTCGTTTTTATTCTGGTTAAAAATTGCTTTTTCATCTAAAAATGTAAATTTCTATTTTTTTAGTTAATTTGAATTAACTAACCCGAACGAATCATCAGGAAAAATCAAACCAAAACTTATGAACTAAAAGGATCAACCTTGAATGAACAAAGCCAAGTGAACCAACCCAAACAAACTAACCTCATCAAACTAACCAGAATTCACCAATTTAAGCAAACAAATCTAAATGAACCAAATTAATCGAACTAACTGGATTGAACTAACCCGAACGAACCAACCGAAAAAAACCAAACCAAATTTAAAAAACTTAAATGAACGAACCTAAATAAACTAAACCAAGCAAAATAATCCAACCGAACTAACCTGAATGTACCATATTGAAGGAAACAATTGAAACTTACCAATTTAAACCGATGAACCTAAATGAACTAAGCTAAGTGAACCAAAACAAACGAAGAAACCCAAACGAACCATCTTAAGAAAGCCAACCGTAACTTACCAATTTAAGCGAAAGAACCTTAATGAACAAGACTAATCGAACCAATCGAAACGAACTAAACCGAACCAACCATCCCGAACAAACTAACCCAAAATTACCAACTTAAACGAACCAACCTAAATGAACCAAATAAAATGAACTAGCCCGAACGGACTATCCTGAAATCAACTGAAAGGATCGAAATTTAATGAGCAAAGTCAAGTGAACCAACCCAAATTTACCAATTCAAAGGAATAAACCTAAATGAACCCAATTAATCAAATTAACCTAAGCCGAATAACCCGAACGAACCGTCAGAAATGAACCAACCCAAATACACAAACTTAAATGAAAGAACCTAAATAAACTAAAGCAAGTGAAAAAATTCAAACAGACTAACCTGAACGAATCATCCCGAGCACACCACTTAGAACTTATTAACTGAAAACTACTAACTTAAATGAACTAAACCAAGTGAACCAACCCAAGCGAACTAACCCGAACGTACCATACCAAAGAAACCTATTAAAACTTACTAATTTAAACAGATGAACCTAAATGAACTAAACCAAGTAAACCAAAACAAACGAAAGAACCATCTTGAAGAAACTAACCGAATCTTACCAATTAGAGCAAACCAACCTTAATGAACCAAACTAATCGAACCAATACAAAATTACCAACTTAAACGAACAAACCTAAATGAACCAACTCAAATGAACTAACCCGAATAAGCCATCCCGAAACAATAAACCCAAACTTACCAACTGAAAGGATCGAACTTATTAACTAAATTAAGTGGACCAACCTAAAGAAACTAACCCGAACAAACCAACTAGAATTGACCAATTCATACCAAAAAACCTAAACGAACTAAACTAATCGAGCTAACCCAAACGAACTAACCCGAACGAACTATCAGAAACTAACCAACTGAAATTTAACAACTTAAATGAACGAACCTAAATAAACTAAACCCAGCGAAAAAATCCAAACGAACTAACTTGAACGAAATGTCCCGAACAAACCAATCGAAACTTACTAATTTAAACGGACGAGCCTAAATGAACTACACCAAGTGAACCAACAAAAATCAATTAACTCGAACGTACTATACCAAAGAAACCAATTGAAACTTAGAAATTTAAGCGAACGAACCTTAATGAACCAAAATAATCAAACCAATCCAAACGTACTAACCCGAACGAACCATCCCGAACAAACCAAACCAAAATGAACAACTTGAACGAACCTAAATGAACCAAACCAAACGAACTAACCCGAATGATCCATCCTGAAAAAGCAAACTGAAAGTTGCCACTTGAAAGAATCGAACCTTAATGAACTAAGCGAAGTGCACCAACCCAAACAAATTTACCCGAACAAAGCAAACGGAATTCAGAAATTTAAAAGAACAAACCTGAATGAACCAAACTAATCGGACTAAACCAAACTAACCATCCTGAACAAACCAATCGAAACTTATTAATTGAAACGAAGGAACTTAAATTAACTAAATTAAGCGAAACAATATAAACGGACAAACTGAAAAAGTAATAGAGCTCGAAGAAACCTCTACTATAAGAAGTTTTTGGGTCGCTGAATCTGTATCTGGGATAAGTTTCACCCCATAATTTCTATTTAATGGTTTTAATTTTGACTTTTGGATAACCTGCTAACCGGACTTGATGAAGTCAAAATGACTACGGATTAAGCATAAGCGACTCAAAAAACGTTTAAAGTGGTGGTTTACGCCGACCCAATGGTTTTTCCTTATATTGACCTTAACTCGACCTTGCTCATTATCTGAAGGAATCAAAATGACCCCGGATTCGGATTCATATTCTCCAAAAACGTCTCAAGATAGAGGTTTTCTCCTATTCAATTGTTTTCTTTACGTTCATCTTTCATTGTCTTCGATCCTGACCTGGCGGGGTTAAACTGACCCTGTATTCGGATTCAGTGACCCTAAAACCATATGAGAGTTAAGGTTTTCTCCGATGAAATGGTTTTCTTCACTTTCACCTTCAATTGACCTTGATCTTGGCCTGATTAGGTCAAACTGACCCCGGATTCGGATTCGGATTCAGCGACCCCAAAACCGTCTAGGCGTTAAGATTTTCTCTAATCCAGTGGTTTTCTTTACTTCGACCTTCAATCGACCTTGCTCCTGGCCTGATGAGGCCAAACTGGCCCTAGATTCGGATTCAGTGACCTCAAAAACGTATGAGTATGATGTTTTTTCTCGGCTTGCAGAACAATTTTTTCGTGGGGCTCTGTAATCTTCTTAGTATACAGAAATGTATTCGATAATATCGATAATAATATAACAAATAATATAGGAAAAATCAGAATTGTCATTATAAAAGTGACTTTTGAAAACAAAAAATAGTAAAGAAAATTAATCCTACTTTCAATAATTAATTTGTTAAATAAATAATTAATTCATAACTAAAGCAAGTAGTGGGAAAATGGTATTTCCATAAATCTAAATTTGTTAATTTTTCTGAAATGCAAAAGTCTTTCAATTATTAAAAAAGTAATTATTTTTAATCGCTTTAATTTATGAAGGCAGAACCGAAATATTCAAAATAATTCACATTATTTCAAAGATTGAAAATATTTTTAAATCCTCAGAACTTATAAAATTTCTAGGTACCTCTTAATCTGACTGGAATTATTCCTAAAATTGTGAAAAATATGCAAAAAAATTTTTGAATCTGCCAGGTTTTTTCATATTTTTTATATCTTTTAAAGATTTTTTTGAAGTTTTCGTTAAAACTTAATTTTAATGAGAAATATATTTAAAATTTTCACACGAATCTTAAGAAAATTTGGTTATTTTCTTGAAAACTATCAAAATTGCCAGAAAAAAATCTGAAATGTTCCTTTGAAATCGAAAAAGCTTCAAATTCTTACTTCAAAACCTTCTAAAATTTATATTAAAAAAAAAAATTACGTCTTTTTAAATGAAAAATTAGGTTTTAATTTTTTTCAAAGCTTCCTACACTTTTTTGAAAACTTCTTTTGAAATTAATTTAAAAAATATTTAATATTTTTTAATTTGACCAGAAATCTTCAAAAAATTGATTTATTCTCTTGAAACCTTTCAAAATTTTCAACATGCTTCGAAATTTGTTGTTTGAAATCTTCAAACATAAAGATTTTGCTGTACATTTTTTTTAATCTTTCCAAGTTGAAAATTATTTTTGACTTTTTCTAAAATTTCTGAATATTTCTTAAGCTTACTCGAATTTTTTCAACATTTATTATTTAATTCTGCTAAATTAAAAAAAAAATTCAGTCTATTTTGTAAATTTAAAAAAAAAATCTTTAAAAACTGCAGTTATCCAGATACTTTTTCACAAATTTATAAAATCATTGGAAATTATTTGAAAACCTTCAAATGGATTCTTAATAAAAAAAAGCATTACAAATTTTTCTAAGAATCTGAAGAAAATTAATTTATTCTCACAAAAAATTTCAAAATGCTTAAAATTCTTTGTTCGAATTATTCAAAAATCTGGATTTTGTTTACCATTTTTTAAAATTCTAAGTATTCTCTGAAAATTGTTTTAAAAATAAATTTGAAAAATCATTTTAAATTTGTTTTCAATTTTTTGAAATCCTTTGAATTCTGAAATTTTTTTTTAATCCACTTGAATTTTATAAATATAACTTTAACTTCTTGTAGGAATCTTAAGAAAATTTCTGTATTGCCTTGAAACTCATAGACTTTTTCAAAATCCTGCAAAATTTTAAAAATGCCCTTAAATCTTTCAGATTTTATTGGCAAATTTTGGAAATATTTTGAAATGTTGAACAAAATTGGAACAGTCTTTTAAAATTTATTTTTAAATTTATTTTAGAAATTATCAGGAATTTAGAAAAAAATTGGTTAGCTCTCTCGAAACCCTTTTCCTATTTTTTTTTTAATTGTGCAGAATTAGAAAAATTGTAGTCTCTGTTTTGTAAATTTAGAAAAAAAATCTTTAAAAACTAGCCTTACAATCTTTCAGCTACTTTTTCATCAATTTATGAAATTATGTAAAATGATTAAAAAAATTCAAATGGATTTTTCATTTAAAAAAAAACATTACAAATTTTCCTGAAAATTTTTAAAAAATTTGTTTTTACTCTAAAATCTCAAAATGCTTCAAAGAATCCTAAATTCTTTGTTCAAATTCTTTAAAAATCTAAATTTTGTTTAAATTTTTTTTTAAATATTATGTATTCTTCTAAAAAAATTAAATCACTTCAAATTTGTTTCAGAAAAAATTTAATTAGAAAAATTTGCTCCTTTCTTTTTGATTAAATGCGAACTGAATTGATAGAATCCCATACGAAAATTAAACCATTTTTAGGCAAATTCTAATTTTTTAAATTGAAAATTCGATTACATTTTTGGTTCTAAATTCTCTTCGTTTACTTCAAAATTTTATTATTGCTTTCAAAATTTGATTATTTTGTTTGAAATGGAACCATTTATTTTGATAAAAAGTGATCAGATGAAAAATTTGTTCATTTTTATTAAAGGAATCATTTGTTTGATTAAACTTATACTGATTTAAAAAAAAAAAACAATTTTTTCATTCAAGATTTATTAATTGAAAATCGAACTTTTTTATGAAAATTCAACTATTTGATACAAAATTACTTTGTTCGTTGAAAATTCAAATATTTGGTAAATAAATCGTCATTTTGTATTAAAAATTCAAAGATTCTGTAAAGAATCTTTTTTTTGCTTTGTTAAAAATCAAAATATTTGGTTGAAAGTTGAACTAATTTTTCAAAAATTATTTTTTTTTTTGGTTAAAGGTTGATCCTTTTCCTTGATTTTTTTTGTAAGATTCGCCATTCTATTTTAAAGTTCGTCTCTTTGGTTGGAAATTTGAGCGTTTTTTTTAATTCGTCTTTTTTTAAATTAATTTTAAACTGAAAATGAAACTATTCCATGTATAAAATTTGGTGCGCTTGGATAGAAAATTCAACAATATGGTAGAAAATTAAACTAATTCGTTAAAAATTAAAAATTAAATGAAAAATTAGAAACTAAACTTTTTTTGGTTAAATTTAATGATTATCTAATAAGCTCATAAATCACTTTTATATTTTAGGCTTTCCCCCTGTTTAAAGAATTTTATTATATTTTTGGTTCGAAATTCTCCTTGTTTACTTAAAAATTTTATTATTGGTTTCAAAAATATCAGTTAGAAATTTATTCGTTTTTTTTTTTTTATTAAAAAATTCATACTTTCTTATTGAAGATTCAAAATTTCAGTTGGAAAATTTTATTTTCGGGTTAGAAGTTGAACTTCTTTGTAGAAAATTTGTATTTTTGCCTTTAAAATTCAACAACTTGAAATAAAATTTAACTATTTTCTCAAAAATGAACTTTTTGTGTTATAAATTCATATTTTTGGATTTGAATTTTACATCTTAGTTGAAAATTGAACAACCTTTTATAAAGTTTTAACTATTTAATACAAAATTACATTTTTTGTTAAATATTTAACTGTTGAAAAGTTGAACTACTTTGATAAAAAAAAATCTGTTGGTTAAAGATTCATCTATTAAATTTAATTTTTCGGTTAAAGATTCGCCAATGTATTTTAAAATTTGATGTTTTTTTTTAATTCTTCTTTTTTGTTTTTAAGAATATGTTTAAACTGAAAATGTAAAGATTACAGTTTTTGTTCAAACATGATATTTATAACCAAAAATTGATCTTTTATCATAAAATTTGTCTGAATCATTTGAGTTTAAAATTGATCTCTTTTGTAGAAAATTCATCTGCTCTAATTGAAAATTCAACAATTTTACAGAAATGAAAACTAACTAGCTAAAAATTAAAATTTTTGTTGAAAATTCCTATTTCTGGTTGAAAATTCAACTACTTGTTTAAAAATTCGTCTTTTTTGGTTTCAATTAACAGGATTTTTTTCTAAATTAATTTTTTTAACCAAAAATTCAACTTTTTTTGGTTAACTGCAACTAATTTTTCATTTATTTTTCTTTGCTCGAAACTGATTCGCTTTGGTTTAAAATAATTTTTATTTGGTTAAGTAATTAAAGAATTGTATTTTTTGCTTGAAAATTTAATAATTTGATAGAAAATTAAACTAATTAGTTAAAAATTCGCTTTTCTAGTTTAAGTCAACAAGTTGACAATTCATTTTACTATAAAATTATATTTTGTTGCTGATGTTGAAAATCTAAAAAATTCCATTTTTGCTTTTTAAATATCTTTTTTTTGGAGAAAATTCAACTATTTCGTTTAAAATCCATCCTTCTTGATTGAAACTTTATATGATTAAGGATTCAAATATTGGGTTAAAATTTTGTTTATCAGAAAAAAATTGAATATTCATGGTGAAAAAGTCATCTTTTTGGGCAATTTTTATTTTTTTGTATAGAAATTTTATATTTTTTAGTCATTACAAGTTTTGATTGTTAAAAATGATTCTGTACATAAATGGCCTAAATTTTACGTAACTCTATAATAATTGTTTATAAAATTAACAACTATCTAATAGTTTACAATAGTTTTAATTCTACTTCACCAACGGTAAAATACAAAGAAGATTTGCCAAAAAAACTTTCTAAAAACACATCCTGCCTCGCTTCCTGCTTCGGGAATCGAACCCGCGCCAACATCGTTGCCTATACGCTGCATTGTTGGAACGCAATTAGAACTACCTCACTTATTTTGATTTATTCCTGGTTTACTTTGATTGCTAACAGAAAAATGAATAATAAATTGGTCAAAATTGCCCGTTTTCACTTTATTTGTTAACTTAGAATTGCTGAGATTTATTATAAAATAAATTGTTGAATCAAAATGAATTTTTTAAATTATATAAAATGATTTGGGAATTATTGAGTTGAATTATCTTCAAGATTAGATTCCGTGTTTCTGTGAGTGTTTTTTACGTGAGGTCAGATTGGGTTGAACTTGCAAGAGAATTTTGCAGTCTCGAATCACGAACGCATCCTACACAGCATCACGTCTGACTTTCACGTGACGTGGCGTCGGGATGTCCCGACGATCGAAATTTAATAAAGTGAGAGGCGCCCATAAATCCGAGAATAATTAATCTACCCAAAAAACAGTCTTTCTCTAATTTTATTTTCTCATATACTCACAAAATTTCAATAAATAAAAATTAATAATCTGTTTAATCTTTAAATCTGATTTCGTTGAAAATTACTAATTTGGCGTAGTTTTTTAATGATTCAAATAGCGCCTGGTTTTTCCTTGACTAATTTTTATTTTAAACCAAAAAATGTTCTTTCTGCTAGAAAAATTTTTTTTTGATAAATTCCCAGAAAAAGTTGTATAGTTTATATTTCAATAAGAAAGATGAAATTTATACAAGAAAAAATAATTTAAAAATCAACAAAACGAATTTTCTATACAAAAATTGAACTTTGAAAAAAAAATGGCTTATTAGCAAAAAAATTGATTTTCCAAGAAGCTGATACATTTTAACAAGAAAAAAAATAAAATTTAAAATATAGAAAATCGTTTTTTACCAAGAAAGGAGAACTTTAACAAAGTGATTATTTGAAAAAGATAGAATTTCTACTAAAACAGATGAATTTTTAACAACGAAAATTACCTTTAAAAAGCGAAATTTTCAATAATAAAATAAAAATTTGCAACCCAAAGATAATTTTCTACCCAGAAAGACGAATTTTCCAAAACAGAGTTAAATTTTTAACCAAAAAAAGATAAATTTCAAACAAAATTGTTGATTTTTTAATCAAAAAATAAAAATTTCAACTAAAAATATAATCGTCTGTACGGTGAAATAAAAAAATATCGTAACCAAGAAAAAATTTTTATTTTAAATCAAAAACAGTTAAGTTGCACAAAAAGACGAATTTTTAACCCATTAGTTGCATTTTTAACCAAAAAAGAAAATAATTTAATTTTGTGTTAAAAATTAACTGTTTTTTGAAAGATTGATTTGTTCAAAGAGTGATTTGTTGAAAATGTATTATAGTTGAATATGTATTCTGATTTGGTTAAGGATTTAACAATTTGGTAGAAAATTCAAATATTTGGTTAAAAATTAAACTGAATTTTTTCGTTTAAAAATGTAACTATTTGTTTAAAAATTTATCTTTTCTAGTAGGAACTCAAAATATTTCTTTCTAAAACTTTGCTGTTGAAAACTCATTTTCTAAAAATGAAAATTAATTTTCTATCTGATTGTCTTCTTTTTTTGAAATTCAAATGCTTTTGATTAAAATTTTATCGCTTGAAGTTGCATCTCATTGCCTGAAAATTTTTCTTTTATTTTATTCTTGATTTAAAACTGATCTTTTTTATTTAAAAAATTTTAAGATCAATTGAAATTTTGTCCTTTTTGGTTGAATTCAACGGTTTTTTATTTAAAATATTTTATTATTAAAATATCAATTATTGAATTTTATGTTATTTACTGAAGGTTTATGTCTTTGGTTTAAAATAAACTGATTTGATGAAAATAAGTATTTTTCTTTAAAAATCACACAATTGAAAATTAACCTGGTCCGTTTTTTATTAAAAATTTACCCCTTTAAGTTCAAAAATTACCTTTGGGATGAAAATAAATGCATTTTATTAAAGATTCGTCTCTTTAGTTGAAAATTCAACTATGTGTTTGAAGACTGATTTTTTTGGAAAATTATACTTCGTACTTGCAAATTAATTTAGTTTGTTGAAAAATATATTCAGTAGGTTCAAAATTAAAATTTTTTTAAAATTAGTTTCCTTTTGTTAAAAATTAAATTTTTGTAAAAAAATCCACTTTTTTTAAAGAAGATTAGTTTTCTTCTTTGAAAATTCATTTTTTGGGTTACAAATGTATTATTTTTTAATTTTGTTTCAACCTAATTTTTTAAATTCATAATTATCTTTTGAACTGAAAATATAACTATTTCTAACTAAAGCAGTAAATCTTTAATCAAAAAATTAATTTTTAATAAATTAGTATAACTTTGATACCAAAAAAGATGATTTTTCATAGAAAAAATAAATATTTTATATGCACATAAAAAAAATTATTTCCATATTGAATAAAAACAGTTGAATGTAAACAAAAAGGAGAAATTTTAAATAAAATACTCAAATTCAAAGTTCAAAAATTAATTTTCAACAGAACAAAATAAATCAATAAAGTATTTAAATTTTATTTGAAAGAAGGGAATTTCATCTAAAAAATTAGTTTGTGACCAAAAATAAAATCGTTCCGTTTTAAGTTGAAAAAATGATTAGGAAAAAAAAAGGAGATTACAACAAAATCAATTAATTTTTCAACCAAACCTAATTGATTGCCAACAAGGAAGAAAACAACAACGTTTTAAAAAAAGTTAAATTTTTAATGAAACAGGTTAATTTGCAACTAAAAAAATCAATTTGTAACAAAAAATGTAATAGTTCTTTATTAGTTACATTTGAACAAAATACTTAAATTTTTCACCAAAACTAATGAATTGTTACCTAAAATATTAGTTTAGAAAAATATATTTTTTAGAAATTAATATAATTTTTAGCCAATGAAATGAATTGTTAACCAAAATAAATAAATTTACAAACAAGAAAAAAAATTTGGTAAAAAAAGTAAATTTTCAAGCACATAGTTGAATTTTTAACTAAAAAGATCTATTTTCAAGAAAAGAAAAACTTATTTGTGTAAACTAGTGCAATTTACAACCGAAAAATAATTTTAAAAAAAGGATTTATTGTTAAGCACCAAGATTAATTTTCAGCTAAAAGAGACGAATTTTCAATGATAAAAACATTAATAGTATCCAAATCGTTCATTTTTAAAGTAAAAGAGAAGAATTTTTATCAAAAAATTGACAGTTGAATTTTTAGTTGATCAATTTCTAGCGACAAAAACTTATTTTCACCATAATAATTAATTTTAAACCAAAGAAATAAATTTTCAACCATTTAAAATGTAATAGTTGATATTTTAACCAAAACTATTTTAAATTAAAAACCGCTGAAATCAACCAAAAAGGATGAATTTTGATTCAATCATGTAATTTTTCAAATAAAAAATATCAGTTTTTAACATACCAAGAAAAAGAAACAAATAAAAGGCAATTTTCAAAGAAAATAGTTAAATTTTAAACCAAAGATAAGAAACTTAAAATGATTAAATTTTAATCATAACCAGCCAAATTAAAAAAGAAGACCATTTTTTTCAAAAAACAGTTGTTTTTTTAATTTGATTTTTTTCGCTATAAAAAATAGAACATTTTTTCAAAACATGTACTTTGAAACGTTCTTTTAGTAAACAATAATCTTAAATTTGTGAAATTCAGAACTAGTCAAGAAAAACTGACCACACTGAGAACATTAAATTTTTTCTTTTCAAACTGAATGACTGACACGTTGGCTCTATTTTACGAGTAAATCATAAACTTTTATCATTAATTTGCACAAGAAAGCTATTTTTCACGTAATAAAAATTAATTTTCGCTTGGTCACGAAAAGATTTTCTATGAGCCTAGGGGCGGCAAATACCTAAATCCGCGACTGGGATTAGCAGTTCTGGGAAGGCCGATACCGGGGGGGGACAGAAACCGAGAGTTTGTTTATTTAAAAGAAACCAGTTATTTCTCATAACTCCTGATAATTCCATGGTGTAAATTTTCACTAATAATGAAGATTAATCGTTATGAAAATTTAGAGGATATTCGTTGAGAGTTTCCAGTGATTCACAAACGCGGAGTTTGAACCCCACCCTAATTCTGAAATTAATTCCCCTCTCGGCCGGATGCTATCGAGTAAATCCTCGTCAATTTGGTGATAAGGGGGCGGCATCGGCACAATTTCTTGGGGCGCAAATGATGAAAAAGGTACAAAACCTGTGGTAGGCTCAAAAGGGTATTCCCAATCTGATTGATTTCGCGATAAAAAGAACTGTCCAGACTGGTCCGCCTCTGATTCCCACGCTGCATTCAGAAGTCAAACGGGTGACCACTTTAATCTTTAAATCCATTTTATTTCAGAAGAGGAAACCGGAATTTTAAAATTCTACTTACTATTCTTTTTTAACCTGTGAATCAGAGCTGCCAGATCGTGAATGAAATTTACCCCCACCATTCCTACCGTTTGGGAGCCGCAAAACAGAAGGTGAGTTCGTGTGTAAGCCGAAAATGCACGATTCGACTTCGGTTTTCTGCTGTACGATGATTTCCGATCTGAAAGCTTCGGAAGATTTCGGTGGTCTGCTAATTATATCTCGATCCCCATGTGAAAGAAATGGAAGAAATTGGCGAATTCAATGTTAAACTTTCAACTAAAACAATTAATTATCTGTAACAAACAAAAATTTGAATAAAATACATAAATTAGAAAAAAATTTGTTAAATTTGTTTTAAACAAAATATTTAAATTTTTAAACAAAAAGTTAAATTTGTATCCAAAAGGCTGAATTGTTTACGAAGAAAGGAATTTTTAATCAAATACATGAACTTTGAACAAAAGAAACTTATTTTCCACCAAGTCTAATTTTCTATACAAAAATTAATGTTTAATCATAGTTAAATTTTTCACAAAAAAGATGAATTTTTTTGTTGTTAAACGAAATTAATTTTCAAACAAAACCAATAGAAAATTATACAAAATAGTTAAATTTTCGGAAAACAAATTTTTTCAACTAAATTGATAAATTATCAACAAAAAAAACTACATTTTTAACAAAGCAGTTCCATTTTCGACCAAAAAATTGAAAAAAGAGGTTAAAATGCTTTGGAATTGCTTTAAATTATTGAAAATATTTGAAAACTCCTTGAAATTTCTTAGAACATCCTAAAATAATTAAAATCTTTTAAAATCTCTTGAAATTTTTCAAAGCTCTTAAAAATTCCTTGCAATTTTAAAAATACCCTAAAATATTTTAAATCCTTTAAAATCTCATACTAAATTATTGAAATCAATTGAAAATTCTTTGGAATCTAGTAAAATATCCTAAGATGTATCAAATCCTTTAAAATCTCATATTAAATCACCGTAATCAATTTAAAATTCCTTGAAACATTTTTGGATACTCTCAAATATTGCAATACCTTTAAAATTTTTTTTTAGGATTTTTAAATTACTTCTTTAAAATTGTTCGAAATTCCTTAAAATTAAAAAAATAGGATGAAAATTCCTTGACATCTTTTAAAACATCCTCAAATATTTAAAATACTTAATAATCTGTAGAAATCTCTTGAAATTTTTTACAGCTCTTGAAAATTCCTTGACGTTTTAAAAATACCCTGAAATATTTTAAATCCTTGAAAATCTCATATTAAATTACTGTAATCAATTAAAAATTCTTTGGAAACTTTTTGAACGTTCAAATGACCCCTTTTGACTTGTACGTCCAAGAAACGTTTTTAGGACGTTCCAATTACGTTCTAAAATTTTATGCCCACAGGGTACTTTGGAATTTTTTTTAATTACTCTGCTAAAATTGTTAAAATTATTTGAAATTCCTTGAAATTATAAAAATAAATTGAAAATTACTTGACATCTTTCAAAACATTCACAAATATTTAAAATCCTTAAAAAGCTTTTGAAATTTCCTTGAAAATTGGAAAATTCCCTAAAATATTTCAAAATATCATACTAAATTACTGTAATCAGTGGAAATTCTTGGAATCTTTAAAATTCTCTCAAATTTTTCAAATCCTTCACAATCTTTTGAAATGTTTAGGACTTTTCTTTAGGATTCCTAAATTACTTTGGAATTTTTAAAAATAAGCCTTCTAAAAATTTTTTAATTCTTTGAAATACCGTTAAATTATAAAAATAAATTGAAAATTTCTTGACATATTTTAAAACATCCTCAAATATTTAAAATCTTTGAAAATCTTTTGAAATCTCTTTAAATTTTGTAAAGCTTCAGATTGAAATTTAAAAAAGAGAAAAGTAATGTTTGTAGATTAGAGTTTTTAAAATGGAATCAATAAAAATTTAAAGCTTTCGAAATTTAATTTTCAAAAATTTTCAACTATTCAATAAGAATAATTTTCAACTCGATGGGATTTAAGCCTTCAAATTTGGAATTGCAAACCTGGAAGTTTATTTATAAAAAATTAATAATCATAAATAAATTGAATGCGTTCAAAATTTAAATGTATGTTTTTCAATTGGAAAATCTCTGAATGAAATTATTTCAGACTGAAATTTAGAAAACATAAAAATTTTAAAACATTAAAAATTTAACTTTTTGTAGATTAGTTGACATATTAAATTGAAGTTTTAATAGAAATTACTCGAGTCATAGTTTCATTATTTCTAAAACGATTTTTGTGTATAATTATGAAATTATATATACATAATTTTAGGCTGTTTTTAAAATTTCAAGGAATTTTCAAGAGATTTCAAAAGATTTTAAAGGATTTGATATATTTTAGGATATTTTAATAGATTTAAAGGAATTTTTAAATGATTTTAATAATTTAGTATGAGATTTTACAGGATATGAAATATTTCGTGATTTTTTTTAAATTTTAAGATATTTTTAAGAGTTTTAAAAAATTTCAAGAGATTTCAAAAAATTTTTTAGGATTTTAAATATTTGAGGAAGTTTTAAAAGACGCCAAAGAATGTTCAATTGATTACAGAACTTTAATATGAGATTTTCAAGGGTTTGATATATTTTAGGATATTTTAATAGATTGAAAGGAATTTTTAAATGATTTTAATAATTTAGTGTAAGATTTTACAGGATTTGAAATATTTTTAGCTTTCAAGAGCTTTAAAAAATTTCAAAACATTTGTGAGGATTTTAAATTTTTGAGGAAGTTTTGCACGATGCCAAGGAATTTTCAATTTATTACAGCCATTTAATATAAGAGTTTAAAGTATAGGAAATATTGCAGGGTATTTTTATAATTTCAAGGAATTTTTAAGAGATTTAAAAAGATTTTAAAGGATTTGATATATTTTAGTATATTTTAATAGATTTAAAGGAATTTTAAAATGATTTTAATAATTTAGAATGAGATTTTACAGAATATGAAATATTTCGTGGTATTTTAAAAATTTTAAGATACGTATTTTCAAGTGCTTTAAAAAATTTCAAAAGATTTCAAAAGCTTTCAAAATATTTGTAAGGATTTTGAATATTTGAAGAAGTTTTAAAAGAAGCCAAGGAATTTTCAATCGATTACAGCACTTTAATATGAGATTTTAAAGGATTTGATATATTTTAGGATATTTTAATAGATTTAAAGGAATTTTAAAATGATTTTAATAATTTAGTATGAGATTTTACAGGATTTGAAATATTTTATGGTTTTTTTTTTAAATTTTAAGATATTTTTAAGAGCTTGAAAAAGTTTCAAGAGATTTCCACAGATTTTAAAGCATTTTAAATATTTGAGGATGTTTTAAAAGATGTTAAGGAATTTTCATTCTATTTTTCTAATTGTAAGAAAAATGAGATTTTGAAAGATTTAATATATTTTATGATATTTTAATAGATTGCAAGGAATTTTTAATTTATTTTAATAATGTAGTATGATATTGTAAAAGATTTGAAATATTTTATAGTATTTCTAAATTTTCAAGGAATTTTCAAGAGATTTCAAAATATTTTAAGGGATTTTAAATATTTGAGAATGTTTAAAAAGATTCCACTGAATTTTTAATTTATTTTCATAAATTAAAGGAATTTCAGAGAATTTTAATAATTATAGCAAGGTTGTTTAAAAAAACCTCCAAAGCACATTAAAAATCTTTAAAAGGTGTCAAGATTTTTCAAAAGATTTCGAAGGTTTCGAAATATTTGAGAATATTTTAAAAGATTCCAAGGAATTTTCAATTGATTTCAATAATTTAGTATGAGGTTTTAAAGGATTTTAAATATTTTATGCTGTTTTAAAACATTTCAAGGAATTTTCAATTATTTTCAATAATTTAAAGCAATTTAAAAGAATTTTACCTATTTTTCTGGTTGAACGTGGAAATGTCTTCTTATAAATTTAGTTTTTTTTGATGAATTATCAATTTAGTTTAAAAAATTTGTTTTCTGAAATTTTAACTATTTTGTAGAATTTTTTTTTTGGTTTTGTTTAAAAATTAATTTCTTTTAATTACAAGAAAATTATAGTTGGTGGAAAATAAATTTCTTTTGTGCAAAGTTAATGTATTTGATTAAAAATACCTTTTTCTTTTATACAATTCCTCCATTTGGATAAAAATGTAACTTTTTGTTTAAAACAAATTTAACAATTTTTTTGCAGAAAACTAATTGTTTTAGTTAAAAATTTAACTATTTCTATTAAAAGTTAGTCAACTATTAATTTTAATTAATATTATATTTGATAATTATAATATTAACATTAATAATATGTATAATAGTAATAATATTCATACTTTATACACCTGAAAAAAAAATAGAAAGGACAGGTCCCCCTTTTCAGGAACTTCCCTTTTTTATATTTTCACTTTTTCTTTTCTTTTTCTATTTTCACTTTTTCCTTTCTTTTCAATTTAATAAATTTTTGAGAACACCTAAAATCGATTATTTTGGTCCAAAATTTACCTTTACCCATTTTATATAAAAAATCGAGTTATTTTTTAAGAATTATAAACAGAGATTTAACGAATTCTTAAACAAGTAGTTTTGAAAGAGATTTCATTTTTATGATGCCAATGAAAAATATTTTCGAATCAATTTATTAATAAATAAAATATATTAATTCTAAAGTTACAAATAAAAAAAGACTTTATATGAAGGAAATTTTTTACGAAAATAGAGGAATAAATTTCAATTGTTATTTTGAATTGACATGTTGAATTTTCAACAAAATAGATTAAATTTTTACCAGATAACCGAATTTTCCAACAAAAACTTAAATTTTTAACCAAGAAGAATAATTTGTTTTCAAAAATAACGAATCTTCAATCAAAAAAGATTTCAATTTTACATTAAGTGCAGTTAAATTTATTTTTAAAAAAACTAACTTTTTATAGATTCTATAGATAGTTAATTTTGAATTAAATATTTAAAATTGCTATCAACTTTATAAATTTTTAAACCGAAAGGAAGAATTTTTTAAAAAACAATCTAATCTTGAAAACAAACAAAAAAGTAAATTTTCAACAAGAAACCTCATTTTTAACTAATAAAAAAATTCTATCAGAATAGTTTAATTTTTAATTAGAGAGATGAATCTTAAACTAAAAATATTTCTTAAGAAAGACTTTCGAGTCAAGAAAAAATAAACATTTCAATCAAATTGTTAAATTTTATAGTCAGAAAGGCGATTTTTCTACAAAACAGTTACATTGTTAACTATAAAGTCAATCTTCAACTAAATATTTTAATTTTCTTTCGAACTGTTGAATTTTCAATTAAAAAGACGAATTAAAAAAAGCAGTTTCATTTTTAAACAAAAAAGTATACTCTTGACCAAATTTTTTAATTCTCTACTAAAATAGATTAATTTTCAACCCAAAAATACGAATTTTCCACCAAAAAGAATTATTTTGTAACAGACGAATTTTTGATTAAAATGATGAACGTTGAACTAAAACACTAATTTGCAACAAAAAATATAATTAAAAAAATATATAAAATTCAACAATATACGTAAATTCTTAGACCGAATTTATAAATCTTTTAAATTTTTGAATTCCAAGCAAAAATAGACGTATTTTCTACAAAGCGGTTAAATTTTCAACACGAAAATTTGGATTTTTAACCACATTGTTAATTTTTAAGAAAATATTTGAACATTTCAATCAAATAAATTTTAAACAAATTCGTTAAATTCTCAACGCAATAATTAACTAATGAAACAATATAGTAAAATTTAATGAAAAATAGTTTAATTTATGCAAAAATGATGAATTTTTAACAAAAAACGAGAATCATTAACTAAACAGCATTATATTTTAAAAAATTAATAAATTTTCTTTCAAAGAAATAACTTTTCTAAATGTATGATAAAGTTTTTAACAAAAAAAGATCTGTTTTCAACGGAAAATTTTATAGTTAATATTTCAACCAAAAAGAGGAATTTGCAACCAGAAATATTATATTTCTAATAAGGAAATAAAAAAATAAAAATTCAACTAAAGAGATGAATTTTCGACTAAAAAATTATTTTTCACGAAGTTCTTCAACTTTTGAATAATTAGCTGAATTTTGAATATACAAATATAAATTCTCAACGAAAAATGCGATAATTGATATTTCAACCAAACAAATATTTTAATCTTAAATCATATACAATTGAATTTAATTAAAAAAGAAGAATTGTTTAGAAAATAGTTGCATTTCCAACAAGAAACTCAATTTTTAACCAAATATGGAAATTTAAAAAAAAATAGTTGAATTTTCGACCAAATTGTTAAATTATGCAAAGTTAATTTAATA
>NC_046661.1:148956102-148970781 GCF_010883055.1 Belonocnema kinseyi | reverse complement strand
CAATATATATAAATTTTTAACCGAAATTATCAATCTTACAAATTTTTGAATTCTAAGAAAAAAACGTATTTTCTACAAAGCAGTTAATTTTTCAACACAAAAATATGAATTTTTAACCACTCAATTAAATTTTAAACAAATATTAGCAATTTTTAAACAAGAAAAATTTAAACAATTTGTTAAATTTTAAACGAAAAAATTTTTAACAGAGAAATGTGATAGATGAAATATTAAGAAAACATTATTTTAATTTCCAATAAAATATAGTTTAATTCAACCAAAAAAGAATATTTTTTAACAATAAATAAGAATTTTTAAGTAATAGCATGAACTTCTAACAGAATTGTTGAATTTACGTCAAAATAATTAATATTTTAAATAAATAATAAAATTTTTAACCAAAAAAGATGAGTTATCGATGAAAACTATTAGAGTTGATATTTCAACCAAAAAGAGGAATTTCCAACCAAAAATAAAAATTTCTAAAAAAAAATCAATTTAATAAAAAAGAAATCTTTGTTAGAAAATAGTTTAATCTTCAACCCTAAAATGTCGTGCGAAAGTTTTCATTTTCAAAGCCAAAAAGTACGAACTTTTTTTTTAAGAAGCAATTTAATTTTCATTCAAAAAATTTGAATTATTGACAAACAAACAAATAATTTTTAACCGAAAAATTTGAATTTTAAACTACATAATTAACATTTTGACATATTTAATTATAATTACTCATTTTAAAAAACAGTCAGATATTTATAAATATTACATAACTGTTATTTTTCATAATTAAACATTTTTCAATTGATTTAAAATTTTTCCAAAACAACTAAATATCTCTTTTACTGACTTTATTATTTTTTTTTTTTTTGAATAATTTGTGTTGAATTGTTATTCATACATCAAAATTCAACTATTTGACATTTACATTAATTTTTTGTAAATAGAACAATTAAAATTGTAGCGTTCAAAGTTTAAAGTTTAATATTTAATTATAATAACTGATTTTAAATAAACAGCAAGATATTTTTAAATAATAAATAACTGTTATTTTTCGTAATTAAAAAGTTTCAAATTAATTTTGAATTTTTTTAACTTCTAAACATCTCTTTAACTTGATTTTTTAAAAGAATAATTTGTATTCAATTTTTATTCATACATCGAAATTCAACAATTTTACTTATACATTCAATTTTTGTAAAGAGAACAATTGAAATTGTAAGGTTCAAAGTTTAGTTTTTAATATTTTATTATCATTACTGGTTTTAAATAAACAGTCAGATATTATTAAATATTAAATAACTGTTATTTTTCTCAATTAAAACATTTTTAATTAATTGTTAATTTTTTCAAAACTTGTAATACCTCTACAACTTACTTAAATATTTTCTAAGTATAGTTTGTATTTAATTGTTATTCATACATGGAAATTAAACAATTTAACCTACAAATTCAATTTTTGCGAATAGAGCAAAAAAAATGGTAACGTTAAAAATTCAGTTTTAATTATTTAATTATAAATACTGATTTAGAAAAAAGTCAGATATTTTTAAGTATTAATTGTTATTTTTCGTCATTAAAAATTTTTGAATTAATTAAAATTTTTTTCAAAACTTCTACATATCTCTTCAAATTACTTGAATTTTTTCTAAGAATAGTTTGTGCTTTAATTTTTAATTTCTAAATTCTTTAAAACTGCATTTTAAAATTCTTTAAATTAAAATGTAAACTTAAAAAACTAAAATGAAAAATTTGTTTAAGTGGAATATTTTTGAAATATGCATTCTAAACTGAATGATATAATTAAAAAAGATGAAGATTTAAAAAACGGCTAAAATCACAGTTGGACGTTTTTTTTTAATTTGTAAAATTCCCGGTCAGAAAATTTCCGGTATAGTCCACAAATATTGACCGATTTGAGCCAAAAAAATAGAAAAAAAGTCGATAAGATTTTTAAGAAACTTGTCGAACCTGATTTTTAAATTAGGCTTTCAATTCTTTTTGTAAATAAACAAATATGACGAAAATTTTGCTGAAAAAATGTTATTACAATTTTCCATAATTTGACGTTTTATAAAGTTATATTGCAAGACATTTGGATAAAAACAATATGATGAAGACATTTCTTTTTGAGATTATTATTGTTAATATTTTCAACAAATTTAATAAGCAAATGCATTCTTCAGGCATTTGTCGACAACAAAAATTAGTTTTTTTTTCATTTCAGTCCTTTCGATGACAACTTCTTTAATTAGGAACTTTACGATAATTTCAGAAAAAAATTATAATTTATTAATCAATATTATGACTTTTTTAAACAATTTTAATACACAAATGCATTGTTGGGGCATCTATACAGTACGTTTTTTTTATAGATTTTAATAGCTTATAGTCTGTTTATTTTAGAAATGAGGTTGGCAATAATATAATTTACTATTTAATTCAAAATCTCCTTTAAATTTAAATTTTTTAATAAAGTTATTAGGGGCTGAATGCAGCGAGAAAAAGGTATTCAAGATTAATAAACAAATAAATTATTGAACTGTATAAATGTATATATGATGCTTTGTTCAATTTAAATAAATAAATATGTATATATATAATAGTAAAATTGTCGAAAAATAAAAATACCGATTTGGAAAATTTCCAAATAATAAAATACACAAATAATGAAATTACCGAAAAATAAAAATACCGAATTGGAAAATTGCCGAAAAATAAAATTCGCCAATAATAAAATTGCCAAAAAATAAAAATACCGAATTGGAAAATTTACGAATAATAAAATTCTCGAATAATAAAATTTCCGAATTGGAATATTCCCGAATAATAAAATTTACGACAATTTATAATATTACCGAATTGGAAAATTCCCGAATATTAAAGTTCCCGACATTTTATAATTCTACCGAATTGGAAAATTCCCGAATAATAAAATTCCCGACAGAAAATAGCTGATTTATAAAATATCCGAATTGTAAAATTCCCGAGTTTTAACAATTAGAATTTTTTATAAATATATTCTATTGATTACAAATACAACAATAAGATATTAGTTTCAAAAATTATTTTTAACATTTAAAATTTCGAACCTTATTTTTTGAATTAAAAATAGTAATAATTTTCAATAAAATATTTCTAGGTAACGCATGTTTCTTTAATGTTCAAATAATGGCTCCCATTTTGACGCTTTTGTTGAAAATATGCATAGAATTTGAAAAAAAAAAATACAAAAAGCGTTAGCAAAAATTGAAATTGAAATTTATATATATATATTAATTTAATATTCAATTTTTGCTAATGCATTTTGTATTTTTCAAAACACTGTGAACATTAAAAAAACACGCGTTACCTAAAAATATTTTACTTAAAATTATTGCTATTTTAAATCCAAGAAATAAGCTTCGAAATTTTAAGTGTTAAAAATAATTTTTGAAACTAATGTCTTATTATTGTATTTTTAATTAATAAAATATGTTTATAAAAATTCTAATTTATAAAATTCGGGTATTTTCCAATTCGAATATTTTATAAACCGGTAATTTTCTGTCGTGAATTTTATTATTCTGGAATTTTCCAATTCGATAATATTATAAACTGTCGAGAATGGTAATATTCGGGAATTTTCCAATTCGGTAATATTATAAACTGTCGAGAATTTTATTATTCGGGAATTTTGCAATTTGGGAATTTTATAATTTTGAAATTTTACTATTCGAGAATTTTATTATTCGTGAATTTTCTTTTTCGGCAATTTTCGAATTCGGTATTTTTATTTTTCAGTAATTTTATTATTTGGAAATTTTCCAAATCGGCATTTTTATTTTTCGGCAATTTTATTATTCGCCAATTTGATTAATCGAGAATTTTCTAATTCGAGAATTTTACAATGTCGGGAATTTTATTTTTCGGGATTTTTCAGTCGTCTCTTTAAGTTGTAGTCTTACATATTTTAATTATTATTATATTTATATTGGATATGAGTAAGATATTTTTCATTAATTCTTCTGGTCATATATATGTTTGAAATATTGTTTTCATTGAGATCTTAAATATTATTAATTTTTTCATTAGCTACAATAATAATTTCCACAATGAATAATTTTGTTCAGCTTTAACAAATAATAAAATCAATGATATGAGCAAAATAAATCACAAAAGTTATAAAGTTCGAACTGCTTTCAAAATGTATGACAAAATTAAATTTTATTCATATTAACCTACATATTTGTATGACTTTTTCTTTTTTTAAATAATTAGTAATAGTTACTTATATTTTTTCATTTATTCTTTCTTGTTCACTGGACTATTATGTGCGCGCGCACGCGCGCTCACTTTTGTACTCATTTTTATAATTTGCTCAATTTTCTAATAACAATTCATTTGTTAAAATTTTCTGAAGACTTATATTCTTGTTGAAATTAGATTCTAAAAGAATGAATTTAGTGTATCAATGCATATCTTATTTATTCTTGTAAATTTTTGAAATATATATAGAATTTTATGGTTTAATTTATTTTTTAATGTTGAAAAATTAAAATATTTTGCTTTAAAATCTTGTACTCTTTCTCGAAATTTAAGGAAATATTTGATGTTTTAAAATGTTTTTTGAATTTTCTGCTGAAGCTCATTTTTCAAATAAAAAAATTCTTAAAAAATTGTTTTGGGAACCTAAAGAATTTATGTCATCATCCTAAAATTTTCCAAAAAGCCTAAAATATCTTTAAATTTTTTATTGTTTTTTAATGGTGTTAAAACTTGTAAATATCTCTTAAATTTACTTCAATTTGTTCTAAAATTATTTATTTTGGCATGATGTTGCTCTAAACACTTGTTAACCCTTTTTTTTTACTTTATAAAATAATATGAAAAGTTTTTGAATCTTTTTTAATGAGCTCTTAGAACTCATTAATAAAAAATTGTTTGAAAATTTCCCATGAAACTAAACTATATATTTTTCCTTCTCTTGACTCACTAAAAAATTAAGTTTACCTGAATTTGAATTAAATCACGGAAAATGGAAATAATTTTATTACAATCTTCCGTATTATTTTTTAACAATTTTGAAATCTTTAAAATTAACAATTATTATTTCAGAATTAATTATTAACTGCTTAAAATTTTCCCATAACTGTTTAAAAAAAATTATTCTCAAAATCTTTCAAAATGATTAAGACGCTTTTTTTGTTCTAATTCTTAAAATAAGTTCTTTCGAAAATTTTATTTTGCTTATCTCTTTGAAAATTAAAAAAACGATTACCCAGATGTAAAAAAAGAAAACATTTTTTTCTTCCTAGAAACTTCGGAATTATAATATGGGAAATTGAATGCAAAGACACATTTCAGTATATCAGAATCATTTGAAAAATTATCTAATTGAAATAATATAAATTTTTTCTTTATTAATAAACTCTTAGACTAATTTAAAAAAATATGAGTTTTGAAAAATTAGTTGATAATTAATTAATCATTTCACAACATAAAAAGCATTACACAATTATTTTAATGAAAACATTCAAATAACGTTTACATTATATTCTCATTCAAATTTCAAACTGGATTTCTCTACATTTAATTTATTAATAAGCTTTCTAGCTAAGTTGAAAAAATTAAAATATATGTATATATAATTCAGAAAATTGAATTTAAATACTCATTTCACAATATCGAAGGCACCATAACAAATTATATAATTGTAATACAATTATTTAAAAGAAAAAAAGAAACATCTATTAAGAAATATAAAACAATTTGAATCCAATCTTTATGTAATTTGATATTTTATTTTTTATTATTAAATTTTAATTTATATTATAATATTAATAAACTTAATAACTTCACAATATATCTATTCATTTAATAATTTCTTATATTATTTGACAAAATTAGATTTTAAGATAAAATCTTAAAAATTATTATTGTAACAATGAATAAACCAATTTAAAATTTATTTATATTATATTTAATTTAAAAACTGTAAATAATTTAAAAATATGAAATATGAATATATTAGTATAAAAAATTATAGGGCATGTATAACATAATATTATTAACCTTTATAATTTGCTAATATAGAACTCATGAAAATATTATTTTTATAACTAAAACGTGAACAAACAAACAAAAATTTTATGACTCAATTATGTAAAATTTAGAATTGATATAGCTCCAATATTAAATAGTTAATAAATTTTTATTAGATAGCGTTAAAATAAAAATACGATATTATTTAATTTTAATCCAAAAATAATAAGTTTTTCAACATTAAATCTTTAACATAATTAAAACATTAATATAATAAATTTGTTTAATTGTAATTTACCTTATAATAACTTTACGTTTTGATAAAAAATTAAATTATAATTTATATAATAATATTATTACATTTGACGATTTCGCAATATATCTATTAATTCAATAATCGTTTATATTATTTAAAAGAATGCAATTTTAAGATAGACTTGAAATAAATATTATTTTAACATTGAATAAACTAATTAAAAATTTATTATTAAAAATAACAGCTGTTATTGAAAGTGAACATAAAGACACAAATGAAAAGGATTCTTGGCGATCGACAAAAGCAGAAATCTAGTTTTAAGTTCGCTTAATTTTATACATTTAAAACAGGATATAGGATTTGCAAACAACATCAAGTTTTTAATTATTTTTGCTTTTTCTTAATGCAATTCAATGAAAAAGATAGACCTACTTTTTGTGGCGCCATCTGTTGGATTAGTTTGACCGACATTTCCCCTCCGGATCGTAAGAAAACTACTACTACATACACATACACGGTCGAGGCAGGGGGCTGCTACTTCGCGAGCAGAACTCTACCTAGAGTATCTCTAACAGTAACCAGTTCAAAGAAACTACTTATTTCTCATCACTGATGGGAACTAAGGAAGAACCGGAGAAAATAATAGCAAGAAGAAAAAGAGCAAGAACAGTGAGAAAGAATTTAAAAAAAAAAACTAACGAAAAAATGAGTAAAAAAGGGAAGGAGGGAAGGAAGGTCTGGAAATGGAAAACGAAGTCCAATCGTGGTCGCGACGAGTTAGCAAGTTTGCACCAGGTTCTCCTGGTAAGCGGAGAGCAGCAGATTGCTACCAAGCGAGGGAGCTTGAAGATGGTCACGATCGTAAATCTCTGCCCCGGTGCAAAACTGGTTATACAAAATAGGCTCCGCTCCCAGGAGTTATTTCCTACCTACTCCGAATGCAAACTCTCCACCGAATGCTCGGACTGTCTGTCCCCTCTCGTCCGGTTCTTCTTCTTTTGACGTTGCTATACGATTCTTCGCGTCGAATCGTCGGTAAACGATCTCTAGATGGCCGTCGAACGCTTCTTTCTCGCGTTATTTCACACTTTTCAGGATCCTCTCGGAGAAGCCTTGTTTATCACTTTGAAATGTAGACCCGAGTTACTCGAGAGCTTCTCTTTTCCTTCCTCCGATTTCCTTATTTATTTATGAACAATTAACTTTCATGGAATAATCAATTGAGATCGATAAGAAGCGAGTGTGGAAATTTTGTGCTGGGCCTAAGCAGGCCCAAGTCTGGAAAAACTAGCGCCAAACTAGAATGAAACGCTTTATGGGTTCTGAGCCGGTTATATTAGTTTATCTTTTTATTTTAAGGTTTGCCAGATTTAGCACAAATTAAATCTTTTTTCTTTGCAAATTAACTTCTTTAGATGAAAATTCAACTTTTTTCTTGGAAATTCGTTGTTTTCGTTTTTGTTGACAATCAATTAGATTTGGTTGAAAGTTTAAGTATTTTTTTGTAATCTCCTTTTTTGATTTGTAATAATTTTTTTAACTGAAAATCGAATGATTTCATTTTTAGTTACAAATTAATTTTTTAGTTTCAAATTCACTTCTTTCGATTAAGATTCAACTGCTTTATTGATTTGTTTTGTTAAAACATAATTGTTGAATGATCTGCAATATTTCAGTAGAAATTTTATATTTTTTCAAATGACCACATTCTCAAAAAATCATTTTTCAGTTAAAGATTTATAATTTTAATTGAGAATTCATCTCATTGGTTAAAAAATTCTTATTTTTCAACTAGATGGCCGTCGAACGCTTCTTTCTCGCGTTATTTCACACTTTTCAGGATCCTCTCGGTGAAGTCTTGTTTATCTCTTTGAAATGTAGAACCGAGTTACTCGAGAGCTTCTCTTTTCCTTCCTCCGATTTCCTTATTTATTTATGCACAATTAACCTTTCGTGGAATAATCAATTGAGATCGATAAGAAGCGATCCGGTCAGGAAATTTTGTCCTGGGCCTGAGCAGGCCCAAGTCTGGAAAAACTAGGGCCAAACTAGAATGAAACGCTTTATGGAATTATTCACATACAGTTAGAGTTCTGAGCTGGTTATATTAGTTTTTATTTTTTATTTTAAAGTTTGCCAGATTTAGCAAAAATAAAATTTTTTTTTGCAAATTAACTTCTTTAGATGAAAATTTAACTTTTTTTTGAAATTCGTTGTTTTCGTTTTTGTTGGCAATTAATTAGATTTGGTTGAAAATTTAAGTATTGTTTTTTGATCTCCTTTTTTGCTTTGTAATAATTTTTTTAACTGAAAATTGAAGAATTAAATTTTTAATTACAAATTAATTTTTTAGTTTCAAATTCACTTGTTTCGATTAAAATTTAACTGCTTTATTGATTTGTTTTGTTAAAAATTAATTTTTGAACTTCGAAGTTGAGCATTTTATTTAAATTTTTCCTTCTTATTTAAATTCAACGGTTTTTATTCAATATTAAAATCATTTTTTTATTTAAATCTAAAATATTTATTCTTTTGTTGAAAATTCATATTTTTTGCTATCAAAGTTATACTACTTTATTAAATTGTAATTTTTCTGATTGAAGATTCTTTGCTTTAGTTAGAAATTTAGTTCTGTGGCTAAAAGTTTAAATATTGTGAAAAAATTCGCTTTTTTGTTAATGGATTCGCACCTGAAAGAAAATAATTTTTTAACCAAAAATGAAATAGTTCAATTTTCAGTTAGAAAGATAATTATAAACTCAAAAAATTAGGTTTAAACATAATACTCAAATTTTTAACTAAAATTTTTTTTAAAAAACACTAATGTTTTTAACAAATTTGTTGAATTTCAAACCAACTAAATGAATTTTTAAGCAAAATAAATGAATTTGCAAGCACGAAGTATAATTTTCTAAAAAAAAAAGTTTTCAAACACAGTTGAATTTTCTACCAAAGAGACGAATCTTTAATAAAATGAATGAATTTTCATCCCAAAGGTCATTTTTGTACTGAGAGAGGCAAATTTTAAACCAATAACGATAAAGTTAAATATTAAATTAATTGATTTTTAAAGAAAAATACTGATTTTCATCAAATTAGTTTATTTTAAACCAAAGACATTAGTCTTCAACAAATAACAGAAAAGGAAATAATTAATATTTTAAGAATAAAATATTACAAATTAAAAGCATTTGAATTCAACCAAAATGGACAAAATTTTAACTAATCTTTTAATTTTTTAAATAAAAAAGTTGTGTTTTTAATCAAAAATAAAATAAAATAAAAATTTTCATCCAAAGAGATGCAACTTCAACCGATAAAATTGTAATCAAAAGCATTAGAATTTAAAAAAGAAGAAAACAATTAGATAGAAAATTAATTTTTACTTTAAGAAACCAATTTTCAACAGCGAAGTGTTAGAAAAAAATATTTAAAGTTTCTAATAAAAAAGAAGAATTTTTAAACAAATAGTTATATTTTTGAACGAAAAAATTAATTTGCCAGGTAGGCGATTTATTTTGTACTAAAAAACAACTTTTTTGTCAAAGTACGTTAATTTTTAACAAATTGTTGAATTTCAAAGCCGAAAGGATGAATTATCTGCAAACAAATTTAATTGGTAACCCGAAAATATGATTTTCTTCGAATAGGTAATTTTTCACCAAAAAGTTAAATTTTGATAAAAGTAGTTTAATTCGTAACCAAATAGTTGAATTTATTCCAAAACTATAAATTTCTAACACAAAAATAAGTTTTCAACAAAATATTTCAATTTTCTACCAAATTGTTGAATCCTTAACCAAATCAGAATCAATATTCAACAATAATAAATTTTCAACTAAGGAGATTCATTTTTTACCAAAAAAAGACAATTTTTTAACATAAAAATATTCTCTTAGTTAAGATATTTTTAAATTTCACTCTGTTGACAATTATATTTTTAGTTAAAATTTTTATTTTTTTTTCTTAAAAACTCAATAATTTTGTTTACAATGGATATTTATTTGGTTGAAAAATCGTCTTTTTGGGTAGAAAATTAACTTTAGTTGAAAATTTTTATTTTCATGTTGAAAATTCCTTTTTTTTAAGTTACTTTTTGTTGTTATAAATTCATCTGTCATTTTTAGAAAAATTGTTTTTGAATACAAATTTATCTATTTTAGTACAAAATTGATATTTTTTTTATAAAAATGCGCAACTATTTGGCAGAGAATTTAACTATTTTGTTAAAAATTCATTCTTTTTGGTTGAAAAAATTTTTCTTTTTGGATTTAAAATAAAATTTGTTTAGTAGAAACTTAGTTTTTTGTTACAAAAATTAAATTTTCCACGTTATTGAGTTAACTGGAATATTTTTTGGATAAATTTCATATTTCTGAATAAAAATGCAACTATTTGCTAGAGAATTAAAAATTTTTGTTAAAAGTCATCGTTTTTGGTTAAAAATACGTCTGTTTGGAAAGAAATTTTTTTTTTATATAAAATTATTTCCTGTTAAAAAAATCATGGTTAGATCGTGAACACGTTGGTTGAAAGTTTGATTATCTTGTTATATATTAATCCTTTTTAATAAAAATTCAACTACTAAACTATTTAATTGTCATAGTGGAAAACACTTCTTTTTTTAGAATTTATTTTTAACAGGATATGGAACTTTTCCATTTTTTAAGATTGATATTTTTTAGTTGAAAATTCGAGTTTTTTTGTAAAAAAATTATTTTTAGTTTTATATTTCCTTGTTTTTTGCATAAAAATTCATCAGTTTCGTAAAAAATTAATTTTTTTGTTAAACCGTCATATTTTTTGTCTGAAAATTGAATTTTCGTAAAGAAAATTTATCTTCTGTTTTGAGGGTTCAATAATTTGGATCAAATTTTATTTAGTTTTTGAATGAAAAATCTTTATTTATGGGAAATTCGTATTTTTGGTTTCAAAATGCTTTTCTTTTGTTGCATAAATTTCATTCTTTTTTGATTAAAATATAAACTATGGCACTTTTTCTTTGGAAGTTTCTATTTTTAGGTTGAATATTCAACTATTATGTTAAAAATTTAATTATTTGGTTGAAAATTCCAGTATTTTGTTAAAGAGTTCTCTTTTAAAGTAGAAAAAACTTTTTGTTTTATTTTAAAAATATTAATACATTTGAACACCTTAAAGTTGTATATTTTTAATTCCTTTAATTCCTGAAAATGTCTGAGCTAGAAAATAATTAATATTCAACCGCTGATATAGTCTGCACAATAAAAATATTGTTAAAAATCATAAATAATTAATTTTTTGGTTGAAAATTTAACTATTTGATTAAAAATTCATGTATTTTATTGAAAATTACTTTTTATGGTTGAAACTTAATCTTTTTGTTGAAAAATTCGTCTTTTTTTGGTAGGAAATTATTCTTCTTAGTCTATTCGTGTTTCGGTTTAAAAGTAATTTTTTTGTAGGTTGGAAATTCAACTATTGGGTTAAAAATTCAGATTTTGAGGTAAAGATTTATTTATATTTTTTATTGAAAATATGTTGTTTTTTGTGAAGAAAATTTATCATTATTGTTAAGAATTCAGACATTTTGCTAGAGATGTGTCTTTTTTAGTAAAAAGTTTATCTTTTTTGGTTTAAAATAAAAAATTTACCTTATTTGCAGAGTTCTTAACCCTTCGAGTACATACCTATTTTTTCGAACATATCCTACACACTGGGTCAAACTGACCCTGTTCACATTTTCGTTGTCTGTAACTTCACAACTAATAAACCTTTTTACTTAAAAAAATTTAGGGGTATACTTTCAAGTATTTTAATCTAATTTATAAGTACTATAAGTGTATTTAAAATCTTAAACATATTTTTAAAAATCCGCGAAAAAAAATATTTTCGTAAAAAATGAAGATTTATTTTTTATCATTTTGTTGAAGTTTAAATAATCAAATGAACCTTCTACAAAAGAGTTGAATTGTTAACCGGAAAATATAAATTTTTAACAAAAAATTTAATTTCCAAACAAATATTTCAATTCCCAACGAAATTGTTAAATGGACAGCTAAAAAATTAATTTTTAACAAAAGAAAAAAGAGTTTTCAACAAGTCATCAATTAAACTTCTATCTAAACCTCTTCCAAAAAAAACACGGATTTTTATCGAAATAGTCGAAAAACAAATGCTCTCTCCCTGAGCATCGTGGTTTCTTTATTGCTCTTGCATTCTCGATTTTTATTTAAAAAAAATGTTTTGCCTTAATAATGGTCCCGAGTGAGTGCCAAAACGTTAGTGATTATTTTTTACAAATAGTTTTTGATTGTGATTCGATAATTATAAAATTACAAAGACAAAAGGCATAAAAGAGAAGGAAGGAGATTTGATTGTTTGTTTTCTCACTTTTCTTTCCTCTTTCTTTATTTTCTTTTCAAGAAAAAAATTGTTTGTTTCCTTTTTTAAAATTTTTTTTTATCTTTTTTGAAATTGCAATATAAACATTTTATGGAATGGAAGCTTCTAATGTGTCCCCTAAGGGTTTACATTTTTTTGCACCTTCTTCTTCATTCCTTTTACACACCCCCACACACTTACTTTGTGGTGGAAGGGGGACCTACAGTTTAAGGTGGGTTCCGAACCACCAAGAGCAACAGCTTTAAGTGCTTAGAGAAAACCTTTTTCTCTAGAGGTATCGCTCCCACGACTCTCCGGAGAAAATGAGCTATTTGTATTTCAGTTTATTTTTTATTAAATTTTGTGCAGGTCTTAACAAAAAAATACATTTGAATAAATGTTGCAATTCCTTCTAAAAATTTTTGTCCACCAGGGCTGTAGTAGGAAAAACAAGAAAAATTGATGATTTCTTCCTCTCAATCAATCAATAATATTGTAAAGCCTTTCTGTTATCCTAACACCTAACAACCTCAAAGAGAAAGAAACCCAAATCGGTCACATTGTATTCTTGTCCACACTGCTTTGTCAATTTGGGGAAAATATAATAAGGGTTGGGGCAGTGGTTTATCTATTGCGTTTACCATTGAAAAAATAAACCGTCAGTCACGCAACTGTCATCAATTATAATAGGTGAAAACCGGAGGAGACAAATTTTGACACGATCGGGAAGGGGACGGAAAGTAACTAATTATGAAACTGTGAAGTGGGGGGGAGAGTGGGTTAGCGCAAATCAAGGATGATATCGGAGGGTTGCTATACCGGGACTCGAGACTAGCGCGAGTTTAGATTAGCATCGGGAGTGTCATGCTTACTTAGGCGGAGTACTTCCGCTACCTTGATTAGCCCCGCTTATTCCGATAAAGGCGATGAAACAGCCATCCGTGTTTGACCTTCTCTTCTCCCTTCGACAAACGATATCGCGTGCTGTTATATCGAGGGTGTCGAGAAAGAAACGTACTCATCCGGATGTTAATGATTCTCTCTTATCTCCTTTGAAAATGAGGTTATATAAATGAGGAGGAAGGGAAAAGTAGGTAAAAGGAAGAGCAAGACTCGATAAAGCTGAAACAGGGGAAAAACAACACCTTTTTTCAGACAAAAATCGACTGACAATAGTCATGCAACCTTATCATTTGCGAAAGCTAACCCACGTACCTTCACTGTCCCAAGATACACACCTTCTTTGTCGAAGAGGGCCATTCTGAAACACTTGTCTATGAATATAATAAATTGCTATGAGGACATAAAGCACCATTATCTTACACCTTGCATAATTTCGAAGCAGTCACTAAGCTTTCCAGTTACCCTCACACTTCGGAAAGTTTGAAATCCGTTTCCTTCAAACATCATAATTTTTGTTTTATTTCGGTTAATTTTGAGGCCTATCTTATTTGATTAAATCTACTATAACAACCTTATCATTTCCCAACGCTAACCCACGTACCTTCACTGTCCCAAGATTCACGCCATCTTTATCAAAAAGGGCCATTCTCAAACAATTGTCCATAAATAAAATAAATTGCTATCAGGACATTAGGCATCCTTATCTAACACTTTGCACAGTATCGAAGCAGTCACTAAGTTTTCCAGTTACCCTCACACTTCGGAAAGTTTGAAACCCGTTTTCTTCAAACACCATAAATTTTGTTTTATTTAGGTTAATTTTGAGGTCTATGTTTTTCATGCTTGAATGTAATTTGTGCAACATTCTTTGCAAGTCTTCGATTGAATTTGTTGAAGCAACCTTCTAATTTCCGAACGCTAACCCACGTACCTTCACTGTCCTAAGATTCATGCCTTCTTTATCGAAAAGGGCCATTCTGAAATATTTGTCCATAAATATAATAAATTGCTATCAGGACATTAAGCATCCTTATCTGACACTTTGCACAGTATCGAAGCAGTCACTAAGTTTTCCAGTTACCCTCACACTTCGGAAAGTTTGAAACCCGTTTTCTTCAAACACCATAAATTTTGTTTTA
>NC_046661.1:148936055-148956002 GCF_010883055.1 Belonocnema kinseyi | reverse complement strand
TAAATCTGATGAAACAACCTTATAATTACCGAACGCTAACCCACGTACCTTCACTGTCCTAAGATTCACGCCTTCTTTATCGAAAAGGGCCATTCTCAAACATTTGTCCATAAATAAAATAAATTGCCATCAGGACATCAAGCATCCTTATCCAACACTTTGCACAGTATCGAAGCAGTCACTAAGTTTTCCAGTTACCCTCACACTTCGGAAAGTTTGAAACCCGTTTTCTTCAAACACCATAATTTTTGTTTTATTTAGGTTAATTTTGAGGTCTATGTTTATCATGTTTGAATGAAATTTGTGCAACATTCTTTGCAAGTCTTCGATTGAAACTGCTGAAACAACCTTATTATTTCCGAACGCTAACCCACGCACCTTCACTGTCCCGAGATTCACGTCTTCTTCGTCGAAAAGGGCGATTCTTAAATATTTGTCCATAAATATAATAAATTGCTATCAGGACATTAAGCATCCTTATCTAACACTTTGCACAATATCGAAGCAGTCACTAAGTTTTCCAGGTATCCTCACTCTTCGGAAAGTTTGAAACGCGTTTCCTTAAAAAACCATATTTTTTTATTTAGGTTAATTTTAATGCCTATGTTCTTCATGCTTTCATGAAGTTTTCTCAACATTCTTTGCAAGTATTCGATTAAATCTGCCATAACAACCTTATCATTTCCGAACGCTAACCCACGTACCTTCACTGTCCCGAAACCCACACATTCTGGGTTGAAAACAGTAATTCTTGAACACTTTTTCATAAGATCAGAACATTTAACTTTTTACTAGAAAATTTACTTTTTCTTTACAAATCGTATTTTTGTGTTAGAAAGTTAATTGAAATCTTTTTTAATGAAAGTTCGACTTTTTTTTTAAATTTGTCTTTTTGATTTAAAAAATCACCTGTTTTTGTAAAATTTTCATTTTTTTACACATAAATGCAACTGATTGGTTGACAAATTTAACAATATTTTTGAAAATTCATACTTTTTGGTAAAAAAATTCGACAATATAGAAGAAAATTAACTTATTGCTCACAATTCCTATTTTGGTGTTGGAACGTGAACTGGATTCTTATTTCTATAAAAGTTTAACTTTAGAAACAATTTTTTTTAATTCTTTTTTTTAGTATTTTCGATTTTTAAATTCAGAAGCTTTAGCAGAAATTACATCATTTTCAGATAAAAAAGCAAATGTTCAGTCTAAAATACTGCTGTTCTTTTTTAAAATTCAAATATTTTGTAAAAAATTTACTTTTTTGAATTTAATATTTTTATGTTTAAAAGTGATCTAGAAAGTCTCTCTTGGAACTGTTTGGTTCAAAATTAAACTATTTTGTTAAAAAATCATACTGAAATATTTTCTGGGTGAAAATTCCACTTAAAAAAATGCTGTTTTTTATTAAAAATGCATCTGTTTGAGTACAAATTTTAATTTTTTCTGGATAGAAAGGCAACTACTTGGTAGAGAATTCCACAATTTAGTTAAAAATTCCTTTTTGGTTAACAAATTTCGCCTTTTTGCATTGAAAATTCAACTTTTTTCGTAAAAACTTATTTTCTATTAAAGGAATTATCATTTTGATCTTGAAAAGTCAGCTCAAATCTTTTTCGGATGAACATTCTCGTTTTTTTTAAAACATTTTTTTCGGTAAAAAAAATTCATCAGTTTACAGAGAAAATTAATCTTTTTTTGAAAAAATGCAATTATTTTGGTTAATAATTAAGAATCTGGATAAAAAAATTCTAGAATTTAGTTATACATTTGACTATTTAGCAGAAATTTAACTTATTGTTCACAATTCTTATTTTGGTATTGGAAAGTAAACTGGATGAATCTTTAGTGATATTTTAAATATCACTGATGCTTTGTAATAAAATTAATCTAAATACCAAATTTAATTCAGAACCTAGCACCAAAAAACACGAATTTGAAAAAAATACATCAATTTTCTACATAATTCTTAAATCTTAAGTTCCAGAAGTCGAATTATCTACAGAAATGTTGAATTTTCAACCCAAAAATATGATTTTTCAACAAAAAAGTTAACTGTCACCAATGAGTTAAATTTTCATTAAATAGTAGTTTAATTTCTAACTAAATAATTAAATTTAAACAAAATCCTAGAATTTCAACAACAAAGTTAATTTTCAAACGAATAGTTCTATTTTTTACTAAATTTTTGAATCTTTAATAATACTAGATTAACATAAACCCAAAGGAGTTACATTTTTAAATAAAAAGACGAATTTTTAACAAAATATGTAAATTTTTAACTAGAAAAGATAAATTTTGAATCAAAAATATCAAGTTAACTCAGAAATTAAATATAAACATTGTTAGTTATAAGAATTAATTCACAATCGAAAGAATATATAAATAATACAAAAAAGAAATACAAAAGAATTTTGAACAAACTAGTAACATTTTCTACAAACAAGATGAATTTTCAACTAAAATTATGAATCCTAAAAAACTGATTTTACAACAAAATTGTTCAATCTAAAATATTATTTCTTGACTCACAAGATGAATTTTCTAAATATGGAATAGTCAATTTTTCAAACAAGTAGTTCATTCTTATAAAATTTTTTTTTTAATTTTTACCCAAAAATATGAGTTTTGAACAAAAAAGTTAACTTTCTATCAACACGTTAGTTTTTTATAAACATAGTTAAATTTTTAACTAAATAGTTGAACTGCAAACAAAAATATGAATTTTTTATAAAGAAGTCAATTTTTAACCTAATAGTTTAATTTTCCATTAAATTTGTGAATCGCCAATCGAATCAGATTAATTTAGACATGAGAAATTTCATTTTTTATCAAAAAGGATAAATTTCTAACAAAGAAGATTAATTTTCCATAAAAAAGGACCAAAAATGAAATATTTATAGTCTCTTTTAAAGGAATTAATTCTCTACCAAGAAAAAGTTTTCCATCAAGAGGATTAACGTTGCGCTAAAAAGATACAAACTTTCAACAAAGTTATTGAATTTTTAAGCCAAAGTATGATTTCTAAACAGAAAACCTAATTTGGTACAAAAAAATTAATTGTATAATAAAAAGTTAAATTTTCATAAAAATAGTCTAATTATTAACAAAAGGTTTAGTTTTGAACTTAAAAGCTTGGGTTTCAACCAAATTTTCAAATCCTTAAACAAATCAGATTAACTTCGACAGAAGATAATTTTTTAACATGAAATATTAAATTTATAAACATAGATTAATTACATTTTTAACTAAAGAGATAACTATGCAAAAAAAGAAATTAATTTTCAACAAAATAATTTAAGGTACAACCAAGTAGCTGAATTTCTATCTGAATAAAGCGACTTGTCAATTAAATAGTTGCACTTTCAACAGAATAAAAAAATATTTCATTAAACACTAAAATTTTTAAACGAGATAAATCTGAAATCAAAAATATAATCTTAGATTTTTTAACTAAAATTATTGGATTTTTCTTGTTGGGAACTAGTAATTTATTTCGCATTGAGGCACACAAATTGAAAAAAAGAGGAGAAAGGGTTTATGGATGATCTGAAATTTAACGAATTTTTTATAATTTTTTATGTATTTTTTTCAAAGATTTTTTATCAAACGATACTTAAAATTTTTTAAATACCCTAAACGCTTTAAAATCCTTTGAAATATCTTGAAAAGAACATTTGAAAAATCTTGTAAAATCTCTAATAATTCTCCAATGAACGAATAAAATTGCGAAAAACCTCTTCAAATCTTTCAAAATTCATTCAAAAATAATGAAATCTTTAACCCGCGAAATCCCTAAAATCCCCCAAAATTTAGGGGTTTCCACGTAAGTAAGTAAGAGTAAATTTATGAAATTCACTAAATTTATCGAATTCTAGGAATTTACGGAAATGGCGAAATTCAAGAAATAAATTTTTCGAGTTTCAAGAATTTGGTGAATTACTTAAATTCCGTGAATTTCATTAACTTCATGTATTCGATGAATTCCGATATTTTCATCAATTATGTATATTCTATAAATTCCGTGAATTTTTTGTATTCCGCAAGTTCATTGAATTTCGTGATTTCCATTAATTAATTTAATCCTTTTGATTTCGTGAATTCCTCGAATTCCGTAAATTTTTATGATTTCGTGAATTCCGTGAATTCTTAGGATTCCATGCATTCCGTAATTTCTATAAATTCCGTGAATTCCGAAAATGACATGAATTATCTGCATTCCATAAATTCCTTGAATTCCGTGAATTTCATTAATTCCTTGAATTCTTTGGATTCTACAAATTCCTTTATTTTCGCGAATTCCGCGAATGCTTAGGATTCCGTGAATTCCTTGTATGCCTAAATTCCTTGACTTCAATGACTTTAGTAAATTTCGTGAATTCTCCAAATTCCATGAATTCTGTGAAATCCATAAATTTTTCGAATTCCAAAAATTCGGTGAATTACTTAAATTCCGTGAATTCCATTAATTCGATGTGTTCCATGAATTCCGTATTTCCCTAAATTCCGAAAATTCCATCAATTTCGTGAATTTTCTGCATTCCGTAAATTCCTTGAATTTCGTGAATTCCTTTATTTTCTTTAATTCTTTGGATTTCGAAAATGCCTTGATTTCTGTGAATTCCGTGAATTCTTACGGTTCCATGAATTCCCCGAATTCTGAGGATTCCATGAATTCCTTGTATTCCTAAATTAGGTCAATTAAATTAATTGAGTGGATTGCGTGAATTTCTTCAATTCCGTGAATTCTTTGAATTCCGTGAACTCCATGAACTATTTGAATTTCGTGAATTCCATGAGCCTTCAGAATATCTTAAATTCTGTAAATTCCGTAAATTTAATGAATTTCGTATTTTTTTTTAATTCTGTGAATGCCATTAATTTCTTGAATTCTCTGGATTCCGGAAATTCCTTAGTTTCCGTAAATTCCTGGGATTCCTTAAATTCCTTGTATTCCTAATTTCCTTGAATTCAATGATTTAAGGAATCGCGTGCGAATTTTTAAAATCCCCTAAATTCGTTGAATTTACTGAATTCGTTGCATTTACTGAATTGTTTGAAGTCCCTGAATTCATTAAATTTCGTGAATTTGGTGAATTCCGTGACCTCCGTGAATTCCATTAATTCCTTGAATTCTATTGATTCTGCAAATTCCTTCATTTCCATGGATTCCATGAATTCTTACGATTCCGTGAGTTCCTTGTATTCCTAAATTCCTTAAATTCAAAGAATTGAGTTCATTGCGTGGATTGCTTAAATTCCTTGAATTCTTTAAACTCCATTAATTTCATGAATTCGCTGAATTTCGTGAATTTTAAGAATTTCTTAAATTCTGTTAATTCCATAAATTCTCTGAATTTCGTAAATTTTTTAATGTTGTGCATGCCATTAATTTCGTGAACACGATGAATTCTGTAAATTCCGTGATTTCCATGAATTCCGTGAATTCCGTGTTTTCCGTCACTTCCATAATTTCCGCGAATTTAATGATTTTCGTGAATTCTAAGATTTCCGTGAATTCCATGAATTCTTTGAATCTCGTAAATTCCCTGAACTCTTTGAATTTCTCGTTTCCTTTAATTTCATGATTTCCTTGGATTCCGTAAATTTCTTGAATTCCTTGATTCCTTGAATTCCGTGAATTTCTTGAATTCCTGGAATTTCATGAATTCCGCCCAATCCTTGAATTTCGTAAGTCCCGTTGTTTCATATGAATCCCGTGAATCCCTTGAATTCCTTAAATTCTGTGACTTCCAAGAATTTCTTAAATTCCATGAAATCCCTAAATTCCATGAAATCCCTAAATTCCATGAATATGAGCCTTATTTGCTATATATTAAAAAACTTTTGGCTCCCTCAGAAAATTTCTTTTTTTTTTCCTGGAACAAGTATCCTGAGAAATGATTTACATTTTTTTAACAGTGTAGAGTTTAAATTTACTTTCATTTAATTTACCCTGCATCTTCACTGCAATAGGTGATCCCATCACTTATATTCTATCCCTTCCGAATTTTAGAAACGCAATGTTTTTTCAGTGCCCTAAATATTTATCAAAAATAAGCTCCGTCTGTGAGTAAATATTACATTAGCTATGCACCCTGCTTGAAAAATAGACAACCCTAAACTTCGTCCAGCTGCAGGCGCTTTTCAGTCCAAATTGAATTCCGTATGAAGATTTGCGTGAACGAGGAGTAATAGCACTATTCAGTTTAATAATAATTGTTACCGACAGGTTTATGGTACTTCCATGTGTGTTCTCAAATATTACTTAATATTAAAAGGGGGGATCTTATTTTGTTAAAGTCTGGTTTAGGGGGGGGGGGTATTTTTAACTAGATTTCGTAACTTTTTTAATTGCTTAAAAAAGCGATGTTATTAAGTGTTTCGAAAATATCAAACACACTGTTTTCGAAAACCTGATTGGTGGTGAGGCTGCGTGAATATAACTTCCAGTGACTGTTTTTAAATTTTTTAAACTGTTAGAAATGTTCGGAAAATTCCGACACATCTCTAATACTAAAGTAAGTAAAATTTATGAAATTAGGCTGCTGAAATCTAAATTCAGGAACTTTCATAGTGAATTTACTAAATTTGTATTTAAACTCAAAAGCGGTTTCTAAAAATTATTAATAAAATCCAGCATTAAAAATTACCGAGAATTCGTAACATAACCGAATTTAAAAATTCCCTGATAATAAAATTCCCGACAAAAAATGTCTTAGTTATAAAACATTCAAGAAATTGGTTTTTAATCAATATTGTGCATTTATTAAAAATACAATAATGAACTGAAATTTGTGTTGGGAAGTGAAAAGTAGTCATCAATGCAATTATAAGAAAAATAATATATCCCAATTTTATTTGAGTGTAATAGATGATTTTTAAGGAAAAGAGAGGGAAAGGTGAGGAAATTGTAGTAAGGGAAGTGCAGGTTGAAAAGTGGGATTGTGAAAGTATAGTATGAGGGAGTGAGGAAGGGGAAGTATATGAGATGGGAAAAGAAGTATGGGAATTGAGCGAACGACATGGGGCAGGGAAGTTACCTAGAGAAAGAAGGTTAGTAAAATTGAGGTAGAGGAAGAGAGGGCCTGGGAAGAAGAGGACGATCACGAAAAAGAGTAGTAAGGGAAGTGGAAGTAGATAAAGTGGAGATGTATAATATTTAATGTAAGGTTTAATAGGGAAGTGAGGATTAAGAAAGTATTTAAGAGAATTGGCGGAGAGTAAGTCGAAAAAGTGCAGTAGAAGTGTAAGGAGGCAGGGAAAAGTTAACTGAGCTGAAAGAGCAACTGAGCTAGAGTAAAGCAGACTATATGGAGGAGTCGGTAGGTAAAATAGGTGAAAGAGGGTTAGTAGGAAAATTAAAAGAGAGGAAATGAGTAGGCCGAGGGAGTTATAATGGATGAATGGGAATACAAAGAAGTGAGTGGTGAGTAGTAGGAAATTAAGGGTGAGTAAGGTAGGGAAGTAAACGATTAGGAAAAGTAGGGATTCGTGAAGAGGGAAAGTATATAAAGAATAGAGAAAGTATGCAAAATGTGGGTAGAGAAATTGATGGGAGGTAGTGGAAGTGAGGCAAGTAGAAGTAGGCAAAGTAAGTAAGTATATTAGGAAATTGATTCGTAGCCTCGGACAGAAATTTTCATGGTTTCAAATGTATCTTGATTTAGCTTATTTCTCGGGAGAAGAAGTAGATGTAATGACGGAAAGCGCATCGCTTTCATCACTTCCACTAATAAAAGTGAGGAAAGGAGAGAAAAAGGTGAGAAAATTTTAGTAAGGGAAGCAAGGGTCTGGGAAGTACAAGACAATCACGGAAAAGGGCAGTAAGAAAAGTGAGAAGAGAGTTGTAGAGTAGTTAAGAGTGGAAAAAAAGAAAATGGAGGGAAGTAGATGGAGTGGAGATGTATAAGATTTGAAGAGAAGTTCAGTAAGGAAGTGAGGGTTAAGAAAGTATTTCAGGGAATTATGGGGTGGATAATTAGATAAAGTGTAGTAAAAGTATAGGTAATGAAGGAAACGTAGTAGAGCAGCGAAGCTGAAGTGAAGCAGATTAGATGGAGGAGACTGTGGATAAAGTAGGTCAAAGAACGTCATAAAGGAAATTAAAAGGAAGGACGTAAGAAGGTCGAAGAAGTTATGATAGATGAAGTGAGGGCTGGATAGTAGGGAACTAAGGGCGATTACGGTAGGGGATTAAGGGTGAGTACGGCAGGGAAATTAGTATAGAAATGAACAAATCTGAAAAGTGCAATATGAAATAGAGAGTAAGTAGGGTTAGGGAAATGTAGGTTGGGAAAAAAGGGAAGATAATTTTATGGAAGAGAGTTAGATGAAGTGGTGGAGAAGCATGGTGAGGAACAGCATAAAATGCAAACGGAAGTAAAGAAGATAAGGAATGTTATATGGTAAGAAAAAGAATGACTGAAAAAAGAGAAGGAAGTGTTAGTAAGGAAAATAAGGAAAGCTAGAGGAGGGAAAATAATTAGAGAGGATACATGTGGAGGGAATTCAGGCTTCGCCGAGTAGGTAAATGAGCCGTAGAACTGGGATAGGATGTACACGAGGAGAGAGAAAGTATGGAAAGTAAGCGCCGGAGTAATAGAGGAAGCTAGATAGGGGTAAGGAGAGCACAACATGACGATTCAGTAAGTGAGGGAATTATAAGTAGTGGTTGTTCTAATGGAGATGGGAACTAATAAAAAGGGTAGTAGAGGAAGTGAACCCAGGTTAGGTGAGGAAGTGGACAGAGGGTATTCATGGAAGTGAGCAGAGGGTAGTAGAGGAAGTGAGCAGAGGATAGTTAGAGGAAGTGAGCAAAGGGTATCAGGAAAGTGTGGGTGAGTAGGTGAAGAGGAGTGAGGAGGGATAGATGCAAGTTAGGAGCAGAATGGGAAATGAGGGAAGGTGTAGTAGGGGAAGGGAGGGGAAAGGAGTGGAAATACTAAATTAGACGCGCGGCTCCTGCTTTGAACAACTATTTACTTAGGATGTGAGTATATTCTGAGTTTAATCGCTGCACTTGGACCTTTACTTGGCTTCTGATAGAGAGTTCTCTGCCATCGAGAAGTAACGGTTAAGCCGATGCATCGAGAAAACCTTTACTTTACTTTATTTTATGTTTAGATGCTACTTTCTGGTCCCAACTACTGCATACTATATAGGTTCATTTGTTCCGCGAACACTTGCCGGATAGTTTATATTTATAGTGGCTCGACGATACGCCGACCAGATAGATACGTTCGATGAAAAGAGAGGAGCATAGCTGGCCTCGAGCCGCTCGTAATGATCTTGTAAATGATCGTTGCTTCTCTGCCCGGATCATGACTCTTATTCTTCAGTATCCGCTCTTTCTTGAGAACCTATAAGACCATCTTCTTCGGCGATCTTTTGCTCGCTTTTAAATCTTTCGCGTGTGAGAACTCTCTGACGGAAGGGAGGATAAAAAGAGAGATAAGGAGGTAAAGAGAAAAGGAGTGAATGAGTGAAGGAGGGAGAGAGAAAAGGAAGAGAGGAGACTTGATGCAAAAACATTGACTAATAGATTGATTATAAGCCACGCTTTATCGATGGCTATTAAATAACATAAGACTCAAGTAATTTATCGCTCCTAGCTGGATCACACAAACCGGTACCTTCTTGAGCTCGGCTAAAGTCGCTGATTTCCGATTACAAAATAAGAATCGCGATTGATTACGTCTAATCGAGCGATAATTTATCATTCGTTTCGATAAAGGATGGAGCCAGTTGCCTCCTGAGGAACAATTCATTAATTACGTGACACTTTCTTCACCCCCAATTTCCCCCCCCCCCCCCAATTCTCTTGTAACGAGTCCTAACAAAATGGTTTGGACCACCCGTGTTACCCAGTTTTTGGAAATATTTTTAGCCATGTTTTATTCAATAAAAGTCTAGTTTTTTCTAAAGCCACAGGGAGAGAAATTTAAAGAGACTAATTCACGGAGGCAAGTTATTTTAAAGCTAATTTTTACGTGATTTAAAGTCTCGGATTATGTGAACTAAAAGCTTTCTAGTTTAGAATTCTTGAATTTTGTTAAAAATTCGTCGTTTTTTGTTGCAAATTAATCTTCTGGGTTAAAAATTTAACAACTAGGTTTTAAAGTTGAACGACTTTCTTAAGAATTAAACAAAATATTTTCTCTCTTTAAAATTCAACTTTTTCATTGAAAATTCTCGAATATTATTGAATTATAATATTGTTTGAAAACTCATTGTTTTGAGTTGAAAATTTAACTTTTTGGTCGAGAATTCTTAAATTTAATTGAAAATTCTTTAGTTGGAAATTAAACTGATTTGTTGACAATTCCTTTTTTTTTCTATTGAAAAGTTACCTTGATAATTGAAAATTTACCGAATTAATTTTTGTTCGCTAATTTATATTTTTTAGGTAAAAATTCGACTTCTGTTGAAATTGAATTATTTTGGTAAAAATTTGCTCGTTTTGACCATGCGCTTTTTTCGATAGAAAATGTACTTTTTCGTTTAAAAATTCATCTTTTTGGTTCAAAATCGTTATTTAAAAATTACCCTCTTTTAGTTGAAAATTCAACATTCTCTTTTTGGTTGCCGATTTAAAATTGTAGTCAAAAATTAATCTCTTTGGTTGAAAATTCCTTTTTTTTTTGTTGAAAAGTTACTTTGGTAATTGAAAATTTACCTATTTAATGTTTGGTCGATGATTTTTCTTTTTAAGTAAAAATTCAATTATTGTTAAAATTAATTTTTTTAAATTTGTTATTTCTAACTATGCGTTTTTTTTGCAGAAAATGTATCTTTTTGTTTACAATTTGGTCTTTTTGGTTTAAATGTAACAATTAGGTTGTCGTTTTTGTTTAAAAAATAACAACCTAATGTTTACCTAATTGTTTGTTGTCTTTGTTGAAAAATGAATCATTTCTAGTTTAAAATTTAACTTTTTTAGTTAAAGATTCAAATTTTTGGTTGAAAATTCTGTTTTTTTTTTTTTTGTAACAAATTTATGTTTTTGTTCAAAAATTGATCTTTTTGGTTAACAATGTAACAACTAGGTTTTAAGGTTGAACTGCTTTCTGAGAATTCTTGAATTTTCTTAAAAATTAACGTTTTTGTTTAAAAATTCATCCTTTTTAATTGAAAATTCAACTTTTCGGTTGAGAATTCTTGAATTTTATTCAAAATTTATCTTTTTTGGTAGCAAATGAATCTTTTTTTTAAAATAATTCCTTTTACTTGAAAATTCAAAATTCTATTTTCGGTTGCCGATTAAAAATTGTCGTGAAAAATTAAACTCTTTGGTTGAAAATTCTTGATTTTTTTTTTTTTTAAAGTTACTTTGGTAATTGAGAATTTACTTATTTAGTTTATGGTCGATAATTTTTCTTTTTTGAGCAAAAATTAAATTCTTGTTAAAATTAAATTATATTGTTAAACAAATTTTCTTTCTAAGCATGCATTTTTTTCGGTAGAAAATGTATCTTTTGTTTAAAATATGATCTTTTTGGTTAAAAATATCACCATCAGGTTTTAAAGTTGAACTACTTTATTACAAATTAAAAAAAGTTCTTTCTTTCTTCAAAATTTGACATTTCGACTGAGAATTCTTGAATTTTCTTTAAAATTAATCTTTTTGTGTAAAAATAAATCTTTTGTATTTGAAAATGTAACTCTTTTACTTTGAGAGATTTAACTTTTTGGTTGAAAATTCTTGAATTTTGTGAAAAATTCGTTTTTTTTTAGAAAATTTATGTTTTTGTTTAAAAATTCATCTGTTTGGATAAGAATGTAACAACTAGGTTTTAATATTTAACTAATTTCTTAAAAATTAAAAAAATTTCTTTCTTTTTTTTAAATTAAACTTTTGGCTGAGAATTCTGGAATTTTCAAGAAAATTAATCTTTTTGTTTAAAAATTCATCCTTGTTACTTGAAAATTTAACTTTTCGGTTGAGATTTTTCGAATTGTATTGCAAATTTTATTTTTTGGTTGAAAATTAATGTTTTTATTTAAAAATGTATCTTTTTGATTAAAAAAATGTAACAATTAGCTTTTAAAGTTGAACTAGTTTCTTAAAAATTAATAATTTTCTTTTGAAGGAAAAGAACTGCTAATTTTAATTTTAAAAAGTTCGAATGAAAAATATTATTAGGTTTTAAGAAAATTGAAGGGGAAGATTTTTTGCTCGAGGGGCATGGTTTATAAGAATTTTCTTTCTTTTTTTTGTTTCTTGATTTTTTGAGTGAATTATCTAATTTTCAAAAATTTCCGGGTTAAGTAATTACCCAAATGTAGAAAATTATACGAATTTCCAAAAAAATAAATCAACGCTATCATTTTTAATTTCTACGCCTAAAGAAATTTCAATTGCAAAGCTATAAAATAGATTAAAACTCCATTTAAAATCTTCAAATTAGATCTATTTTTATTTATATTCTTTAAAATTGATCTATCTCAAACAATCGTTTAAAACTTAATTATTTTCTATTATAAACATTTAATATCGGAGAGTCTTCAATTACAAATCTTAAAAATTGATTAATTTTTCATTCTAAATGTTTAAAATTTAATTGAATAATCCAAAAAAAGATTTTTTTAGACAAGAACTAAAACAAAATTTAATAAAACTGTCAAATTTTCAAATTAAAAAGATGAATTTTCAAATAATAAAAATTTTTCTACGAAAAGATTAATTTGAAATTCTAAAGGAATAATTTTTTATTACAGAAAAATATTCCAAATATTCCAAAAACAGTTGCATTTTCGATAAACAAAACGATGAATTTTAAACAGAATGATTGAATGTTCAAAATAATAATTAAATTGTTAACCTATAAAAGAGAATTTAAAAAAAAAAGAATGAACTTCAATAAAAGCAGTTGAATTGGCAAACATTTACAAAAAAAAACAGTTGAATTTTTAACAAAAATGCTTATTTTCGACCAATAAATACAATAGCGGATAATGAAATATTTGACATTTCAACCGAAAATTTCTTTTATTTTAAATCAAAACCATTTAAATTATCCTAATAAAAGGACAAATTTTGAAGATAAGAGTGGAAGTTTCTAACAAAAAGGATTATCTGATTAAATAAAAAAACAATCCAATAAAACTGTTGAATCTTTTAACCAAAAAGGTTAATTTTCTACTAAAAAAAGAAAAATTTTCAAAAAAATAGATGAACTTTTATCTAACAAAAATAGATTTTTAACCAAAAATTTGAATAGTTTCAATTTTAGTTAGAGAAATGAGTATTCAAGCTAATGAAGTCAATTTTCAACGAAATAGTTAAATTGTCAACACAATAAATGAATTTTATACTATAAAGATTAAATGTTTTGAAAGAACGAATCTGAAAAAAACGCGCACATAATTTCTTTTTTAATTAATAAAAAAGAAACATGTATTTCCAATTCAACATATGCATTTTCAAGCTCAAAAATTAATTTTCTATCAAAAAAGAATAATTTTTAATAAAATATATTAAATTTCAACCAAATATTACAATTTTTATTAAAAATTTTCAACTGAATAGTTGAATTTTGGACCAAAAGTGTGAATTAGTCACCAAAAAGTTTAATATTCACCCACAAAAGATATAGTCTCACCAAATACAACATTTTTTGAATAAATTTTTTACAGAATAGTTAAGTTTTCAGATAAAAAACTGACTTTTAATTTTTTTGAATAATTTAGTAGTCAGTAAAATTAATTTTATGCATAGAAAGTAAATCGATCACCAAAAGTTTGTATTTAAATAAATGATTTGTTTAAAATTACGGCAAAATATTAAAATTTTTAACAAAAAAAGATTAACTTGAAAATTTAATCAAATATTTATATTTTAAAAAGTTTTTCGCCAAAACTATGCAAGAAACAAAAAAAATTAAAAATATAAGAAATACTCGTCGGAAGAAGAACTATAAAAAATTTTTAAATCATTTTTTAGAGGACGCTTCCTTTTGGTTTTAATCGTCAAATATAACATTGAAAATCTCAAAAATGAAATTTTTGGAAAAACTACATGAAATACGACAAAAATGCACATAAAAGAGTTACTTGAAAAAAGGTCAAAAAGTTTATCATTTATCATTAAAAAGCATTTCGAAAAAATTAATTTTTTGGATAAACACAAGATTCTAAAAAAAAGAATGAATAAATAAAAGGTGTTTACCAAAAAAGAACGACAAACTTGTGATTAATTTTTTTTAATGGGAAGCATAATTTTAGTTTTAACAGTAAGAAATAACATCGAAAATAAAAAAAAAAATTTAATTTGAAACAAACGATACAAGAAATGACAAAAAAATATCAGACAAAAATTGCTTACCAAAAAATGTTAGAAACATTTTTTACAAATCATGTTTTGATAGGGCGCAAAATTTTATTTTAATCTTTAAAAAACGTGAAAAAAGTTTTAAAATTTTGCAGAAAAGATGAAAGTTATAATAAAATATTCATTAACAAAATTGTTCGCCTAGAGTCTTTTTTTCATTAAAATTTAACTTTTTTCAAATTTTTTTTAAAAACGAAAATTTAATATATTAGGGGAAGTTCAATCTTTCTTAGATAAAAATGTCACTACTTGGTAGAGAATCAAACAATTTTATTAAAAGTCATCCTTTTTTGTTTGAAAAAAATCGTCTTTTTGGATTACAATACTAATCTTTTTTTGTAGAAACTTATTTATTATTTAAAAATTTATATTTTGATCCTGAAAATCAACTGAAATTTTTTAAACAAAAAATTTAACTATTTTTTTAATTTATCTTTTTGCTATAAAAATTCATCTATTTTAGTTGAAATTTTTTTTTTTTAATTAATTTTCTTGGTTTTAAATTTCATTTTTGTTGAGTAAAAATGCATTAATTTCGTGGAAAATTACATTTTTTTTAGAATATGTGCTCTCTTTTTTAAATTATAAAAACAAGATAATGAAAATACGTCTCCTTGAATATTAATTCACATTATGAATTGTAATAATAAAAATAAGTTTATTGAAATGATACATTTTTCAAAATAACTGAAAATAAAGAATAATCTCAATTAAGGAACAAATATTAAAGTAATAATAAAACTTTTTAATCAAGCGTGAAGCACGAGATACGTTATAAAAATTTGTTCGTTAAAACCGAAGGAGTTTTAACGAAAGAGAATTCACAATCAATGAATTTTAGTATAAAGACCGAGTACATAAAATCCTTAATAAAATGTTGGGAAATAAACCGAGTATTTTTCCAGGCAACACAATATGTTACAGTTTTCAAAACTTCATAAATCCACTCTCTTTCATATTTGATAGCAAGAATGGTTTGAACTATTGAAATTAAAAAATAAATTAATATTCGTGAGAGCCTGAGGAAGATGAATGAAAAATTCCGGTTTAGCGTGAATGAAGTAGATACCATTAGCACCTGGGACACAACTATAAAAAAATGAAGTTTTAACAATTTAAATTAAATTTTACCCAAGTAGTTGAATTTTCAATTAAAAAAGATGAATTTTTAACAAACTAGTTAAACTTTTAACCAAAGAGATGAATTTTCAATTAAAAATATGAGTCATAAAAAATTATTTCTTAACAAAATAATGCAAATCTTACAAACAAAATAAATGAATAATCAAACAAATAGGAGGAATTTTCAACCAAAAAGTTAAATTTTCAGAAGAAATTAATTTAATACTAAAACGGATGAATTTTTAAACGAAAAAGATAAATTTTCTAACAAAATAGTCAAATTTTCTTTTGAACAAGATCTTGTAAGGTAAATTGGATTCTTTTTTTATTAAAATTTAACTTGAAAAAATTTTGTTTGATATAAATTTATCTGTTCTAAGAGAAATTTATTCCTTTTTCTTAGATACAAATGTCACTACTTGGTAGAGAATAAACAATGTTGTCAAAAAGGCGTCGTTTTTGGTTGAAAAAAAATTTCTTCTTGGATTAAAAAAAATTTTATTATAGAATCTTATTTTTTGTTTAAAAATGCATATTTTGATTTTGAAAGTTAACTGAAATATTTTTTAACAGTAAATTTAATTATTTTTTTTTTACTTTATCTTATTGCTTTGAAAATTAATCTTTTTTATTAGAAATTACAAAAAAAAACGAAAATGCGACTTTTTGTTTACAAATTACTCTTCTTTGCTTGATTATACAACTTTTTTTTAATTGGTTAAATCACTTTGTTAATCAATGATTTCTTCTGCTAAAGATTAATATTTTGTGTTAAAAATTCATTGTTTGGTTTGAAAATTTAACTATTTTATAGAAAATTAATTTTTTTTAAATTTAAAATTGAATTACTTGTTTAAAAGTGAAACTACATCATTAAAAATTTATTATTTTGCTTAAAAACTTATTTCCTTAGTTGAAAATTTAACTGTTCAGTGAAAAAGCCTTTTCTTTGTTTAAAATTAGCTTTTTAACTGAGAATATAATTTTTCAATTTTTTAATATTCATCTTTTTTAATGGAAAATTATCCTCTTTTGATTACAAAAATAATTTTGTTGGTTTCAAATTTTATTTCTGTTGGGTAAAAATTCATTAGTTTCGTGAAAAATTAATTTTTTTTTAGAATACGCGCTTTCCTTCTTAAATTATAAAAACAAGAAAATGAAAAGACGTCTCTTTCAATGTTCATTCACATTATGAATTTTAATAATGAAAATAAATTTATTGAAATGATATATTTTTTTTAAATAACTGAAAATAAAGAATAATGCAAATTAAGAAACAAATATTAAAGTTACAATAAAACTTTTCCATTACGCGCGAAGCACGAAATACATAAAAAAAATGTTCGTTAAAATTGAAAGAGCTTTAACGAAAGAGAATTCACAATCATTGAATTTCAGTACCAATTTCAGGTACAAAGACCAAGTACATAAAATCCACATAAAATTTAGGACAATAAACCGATTTTTGCTCCAACTCACACAATATGTTCCAGTTTCCCAAAACTTCATCAATCAACTCTTTTTCATATTTGATAGCAAGAATCGTTTGAATTCTTAACATTAAAAAATAAATTATATTCGTCAGAGCCTGAGGGAGATGGGTAAAAAAATTCTGGTTTAGCGTGACTGAAGTAGATTCCATTAGCACCTGGGACACAACTAAGTGAACCGAACACATCGCCTGCGAATTGGATCAAATGTTCTGTACACGTGCACACCCCTTTTTCAAATTACGTCCTGAGGGAAGCAGATGCAATCCGAGCGGGGTGATGTTTCAAAATAGCGATTCGTCACGGATCTTTAGTAAAACGCTTCTCCATTTGAATGTCTGATATTGAAAAAATATGAACGGAAGGAAATTGGGGAGCACCCAAAAGGTTTCATGAAGAAGACCACCCTCGTGTTTTCAGATTCCGTGTTTACTTACAATTTAATCTAAATGGCCCCTTATTCGTGTAGTAATTAGTTAAAAATTTGTACATTTAAATTTAGATCTCAAGAGGATTCGTTAGCAGATAAAACAAGGGAAACAGAAAATAACTACACTAAATAAAATTCCTTTGACAAAAAAAAATCTTTTTATTAGCTCCGCTGGGAATCGAACCACAGAACTTACGATTGCCGGTCGGGTGCTTTTTCCTTAAGCTACTAGAGAGATTGAAAAAGAATCATTTTTCAAAAATACAGGCGTTATTTTGTTAGGTGTTACAAGTCAAAATTTTCAAGGTATCTGTATTATCATCAAAAAATAACATAAATTCTTAACGTCTATTCAGACTAGATTGGAGCTATTAATTAAAATTTTGTTCTAAAAAAAAAGATCTCCTTCGCTTATTCTTCTCTGCATAAAAGATCTTCTTTATGAAAAAATTTAATTACGAAATTTTTTTAATTCATAGCTCCATCTACACTGAAAAGACGTTTAAAATTTCTGTTATTCTCTGATGGTAATACAGATTCCTTAAAAAATTTGACCCGTAACACTTGACAACATAATGCGTGTATTTCTTAAAAAGACTTTTTTTAATCTCACTAGTAGCTTAAGGCAAAACCACCCGACTAGCAATCTAGTCTGAAAAGACGTTAAGAATGTCTGTTCTTCTTTGATAATACCGATTCATGGACAAATTTTCAATTTTTAACTATGAAACAGTTTAATTTTCTATAAAAAAGTTAATTTTCAAATAAAAATCAAGCATTTAAATTCTCAGTTGAAATTTAGTTCACAGAAAAAAATTAATTTTTAATAAAGTGCTTAAATTTCTCGCCGCAAAATAAATTTCAACTGAAACGATTTTCAACTAAACAAAATAACTTTTCTACCAAAAATATAAAGGTTGCATTTTCAGTAAGAAAAATTTATTTAGTTAATAAATAATAAAAGTTCAAGAAAATGGCTTAATTTTTAACCAAAAAGATAAATCTTCTGATCCAAAAACTAATTTTCAACAAAGCAGCTTAACTTTTAATCAAATAAATTTTAAAACATATTATTGAATTTTCAACTAAAAAGATAAATTTTCAACCGAAAATGGAAAATTTTAAAAACAGTCAAATTTTGAACCAAAAAGATCAATTTTTCAAACCAAAATGACAAATTTTGATAAAATCAAGATTTTTTAGTCAAGGAAGGAAAAAAATTGTACACAAGTTGTTAAAGTCTCAAGCCAAAAGATAAATATTCTGCAAAAAAGTTAAATTTTCGATCGAAGAAGATAATTTTTAAATTAAAATAAAATATTTAAATTTGAAGTTAATCTTCTAAAAACAAAGAACTATTTTTAAACGACTAATTTAGCTTATGACCAAATAATGGAAAAAATGAAAAAGTTAAATTTTAAGTAAAAATGTTATTTTGGAGAAAAAAAATGTAACAAAATAGTCAAATTTTCAACCGAAGACAGTAATTTTGTTTAAGAAAATAAAAATAATTTTGATCAAAAGAGATTATTCAGTCAAGGAAGAAAAAAATTAAATATAACTTGTTGAAATTTCTGGAGAAAAGACGAATTTTCTGTAAAACAGTGAAATTTTGTACCGTAAATTTGATTTTCAACCAAAAGATATTGTTAAAAATTTTGTTAAAAATGTGTTGAATTTTTCGCCAAAAAATATGAATTCTCAACAAAAAATGTAATGTGTAATATTTCAAACGAAAGAGATTTCGTTTTTACCAAAAGTGATGATTTTTTTAAATAAAAAAGAGGTTTTTTCAAAAATAGTTGATTATTAAACAAAAAAGTATTTTTTAACTTAAAAGTTGAATTTTCAACCAAAAAGTTACATTTTCATGTAAGAAAATTAATTTTGAACCAAGAAACAAATTTTTAAAAAAGTAATTTAACTTTTAACCAAAAATATGAATTTTAAACCTAAAAAGATGAATAATTAACAAAAAATGTAATAGTTCACATTTCAAGAAACAAAAATTAATTCTGATTTCAAAACATTTTAATTCAAACAATAAAGACGAATTTTTCACTTAATAATTTCATTTTTAAATATTACAGGTTAACTTTCAACTAATCTTCTTTATTTTTACTATAGAAAAATAAATTTTCTACAAAAAATACGAATTTTCTACCAAATAAGTCAGTTTTTAAACAAACACTCGAATTTCTTATAAACAAAAAATGATTTTCTACCAAAAAAGACAAATTTATAACAAAAAACATAAATTTTCAAGTGAAAAACATAAATTTTCGGCCGCAAATGGAATAGCCCAATTTGCAGTTCAAAAAGTAATTTCTAATCACGGAAAAATGAATGAGCAAACAAAATTGTTGAATTTTCAGCAAAAAAAATATTTTTTTAACAGAAGTGTTGAATCTTTGACTAAAAAAATAATTTTTTAACAAAGTAGTTCAACCTTTTTCAGGTAGATCCTATTTTTTCTAAAAATTTGTCTTTTTTATTGAAAAATTCATATTTTATAGTAAAATTATTGCATCTTTCTTAGATAAAAATTCAACTGTTTTTTTTTTTTTTTT
>NC_046661.1:148929907-148935955 GCF_010883055.1 Belonocnema kinseyi | reverse complement strand
CCCCTCCCTCCCGTAACAAACCGTCGGAAAATATCCCCCCCCCCTTTCTTCTGTACGTAATTTTCAGCATCCAGAAATTTGTTGCTAGTAATTGCTAATAAAATTAGGCAGCGCATGCAAAAAATTTTCAAAATTCTTTTTCATTAATATTTTAATACAGTGAAACCCTTTAATAGCCCTCCCTTCTACAGCCCTTCTGAGAATCGACCACGCCCCGCAGCACAGTGGAGAGAAAGTACATTTTTTGGTTCAAACTACGATGCCGGCTGAACGTATGAGCCGATTTGACTGTTTTTTATTTATTTTTTTTTTAAACAGCGGATGAAATTTCAAAGAAAGTTGTCGAGCGTGATTTTTAATTTAGTTTTTCAATTTTTTTATAAATAAATATATATGACGAAAAAAATGACAATTTTTTCTATTTGACGTTGCCGGTGCTCATCAATAATAGGAAAATTATTGTAATCGCGAACGTTTCATAGATTTACATTATATAATATTATCATAATGGTATTATGATACATTAAACAAACAAAAATTTATAAACAAATTATTTGTTGAAAATGTGTTTTCTATGATTTTCAATAATTTGACGTATTTTAAAATTATATTGCAAGAAATTTGAATGGAAACAATATTTTAATTGAAAAATTGCTCTTAAGACTATTCTTGTAAATATTATAAACAAATTTAATAACAAATGCATTAATCAGACATTTGTCGTCAGAAAAATTCTTTGTTTTCTATGTAATTTTAAAAAAAATTAGGAACCTCATTAAAATTACAGAAAATTCTTAATTTGTTAATGAATAAAATGATTTTATCATAATAAATTTAATAAACAAATTCATTATTTGGACATTTATCACCGAAAAAATTCGTTTTTTTTCAATGCCAGTCCTTTCAATTGGGAATTTCATGATAATATTAGCAACATCCATCACTATTTGATACATTTTTTTAAAAACAAATTTAATAAACAAATGCATTATTCGGGCATCTGTTGACGAAAAATTACTTTTTTTCGATGTCAGTCCTTTTAATTCAGAACTTCATATTAATTTCAACAACATTAATTATTAGTTTATAAATTTTATCATTTTTTTAACAAATTTAATAAACAAATGCATTATTCGGGAATTTGTCGACGAGAAAACTCGTTGTTTTCTATGTCAATTTTTTTACATTAGGAACTTCATGATCATTTCAGAAAATTCATAATTTTTTGATGAATTTTATGATTTTATCAAACAAATTTAATAAACAAATGCATTATTTGGGCATTTGCTAACGAAAAATTTTTTTATGTTAGTCCTTTCAATTGGGAACTTTACATTCATTTCAGTAACATTTATAATTAGTTGATTAATTTTACGTTTTTGTTAAACAAATTTAATTAAAAAATGCATTATTCGGGCATTTTTCGAAGTGAAATTTCATTTTTTCTCAAAGTCAGTCCTTTTAATTTCAGAAAAGTTTTTTTTTATTCAGTACCTAAAGTTGGCCTACACAAAAGAGTTTGAATTATATTTTAAAAAAAAGAGTTTTCCTCTCGACAAATACCCAAATAATGCATTTGTTTATTATATTTGTTAAAAAATCGTAAAATTTATCAACAAATTATTAATTTTTCTGAAATTATCATTATGCTCCACGTTAAAAAGATTGACATCGAAACGAACGAATTTTTCTGACGAAAAATGCCTGAATAATGCATTTGTTTATTAAATTTGTTAATAATATTAACAAGAATATTCTCAAGAGTCATTTTCTGTCATTAAAATATTGTTTCTATTAAAATTTCTTGCAATATAACTTTAAAAAAACGTTAAATTATTGAAAATTATAGAAAACACATTTACAAACAAACAATTGTTTATACAATTTTTTTGTTCATTGTATCTTGATTGAATATCTTTATATAATTTAGATCTAGTAAACGTCAGCGATTACAATAATTTCTCTATTACTGTCGAGAATCGGGAACGTCAAATAGAGAAAATGGTAATTTTTTTCTTCATATTTATTTATTTATAAAAAAATTGAAAAACTGAATTAAAAATCAGACTCGAAAACTTTCTTTGAAATTTTATCATCAAAAAAAAATCTGAATCGGTTCACAGGTTCAGCCGGGATCGTATTTTAAACTAGAACATGTACTTTTTCCCTACTGTTCCGCGACGAGGGGTCGCTTCTCGGAAGGGCTATAGAAGGGAGGGCTATTGAAGGGTTTCATTGTATTAAAATAATAATTATCAAAGATTTTGAAAATTTCTCGAAACACCCTGCCTAAATTTACTAGCAATTACTAGAAAAAAATTTCTGGAAACTAAAAATTACGTACAGAAGAAGGGTGGGGAGGGGGTAAGCATATTTTCTTACGGTTTTTTACAGGAAAGAGGGGATGTTCAAACCAAAAAATGTTCTTTTTCTCCACTGTGCGCAGGTAGGTGTAACAGCAGCTGCGCGGGGTCCGCAGTTGTCACTCAGGCGAGCACTCAGGCGTGAATAAACAAAAGTGGAGCGGGCTATAATGAGTTAGTTTTCACCTTGACCGATTTTAACAACAAAAATTAAAAAAAAAAAACTGGTGATATTTCAAAGAGATTTATCATAAATTATTTTTGAATTAGGTTTTTAATTTTTTATAAATAAACAAATATGAGGAAAAAAGGCCATTTTTTTATTTGACGCTTCCTATGCTCGTCAATTACAGGAAAATTGTTCAGATCGCCTAAGTTGCATAGAGTAACATTACTTAATGATTTTTTAATATCAGAAAATAAACCAAAAAAAATGTTATGAACAAATTATTTGTTGAAAAAATGTTTTCTATGATTTTGCATAATTATACGTTTTTCCAAGTTATATTCTAAAGAATTTGAAGGAAAACAATATTATTTTTTAAAAATGTTCTCTTAAGATTATAAATGTTTTTTTTATAAACAAACTTGATGAACAAATGCAGTAATCAGGCATTTTTCGACAGAAAAACTATTTGTTTATGTCAATTTTTTAAATTAGGAATTTTATGATAATTTTTAAAAAATGCCGAATTTATTAATTAATCTTGTGATTTTTTTCAACAAATTTTTTTAAATAAAATATTTTTTTAGTATAATTTCTTGCAATATAACTTGAAAAGCGTATAATTATGAAAAATCGTAGAAAAATTCGTTTCAACAAGTAATTTGTTTTAAAAAATTTTTTTGTTTATTTTCTAATATTGGAACTGCTTTAACTAATGTTATTCTAAGCAACTTAGGCGATTTAAACCACTTTTCAGTTATTGATGAACTACGCGAATGTCAAATAGAAAAAATTGCCATTTTTTCATATTTAAACCAAAAAAGTCTATTTTTCAACTGTGTGCCTGTATATCAGACACAAATTCAAAATTGTAATATTTATTTATTTATTTAAAACCAAAAATGTCTTTTCTATTATAAAAGATGGCTTTTCAATAAAGTACTTGAATTTTTAAAAAAATAAATATATTTTTAACATACTAGACGAATTTTTAACATAAAAAGATTAATTCTAAACTAATAAATATTAGTTTATATTTCAATAAAAATTAATTTAAAAAAAAATTAACAAAAATAACGAATTTTCAACAATTAAAGATTTTTTACTCAAGAAAAAATTTAAAAATGTTCTAAATTCTTGAAGCTTCAAGCCGAAAGACGAATTTTGCCTAAAAAATTTAATTTAAAAAAAAAATTAGAATTTTCACATCAAAGGGTTAATCTTGAAAAAATGTAAAACTAATTACATTTTCGGTTAAAAAATTAATTTTCAACGAAAAAAAGGTTTTTCTACTAAGCAGTTAAATTTTCAACCAGAAAAAAGCCTTCAATCAAAAAAATAAATTCCTAAAAATAAAGTTTAACTTTTACCCAAGTAGTTGAATTTTCAATTAAAAAAATGTTCAAGAAAAAAGTTCAACTTTCAACCAAAGAGATGAATTTTCAACTAAAAGTATAATTTTTATTCAAAAAGTTGCTCTTCCATTAATAAAATTAAATTTCTACTAAAATAGATTAATGATTAAATCAAAAAGATACATTTTTGAAAAAATAGTTGAATTTTCTGTTACGAAAAATTTTAGATAATTTTTCAAGTTCAAAATATGAATTTTTAAGCAATAAATAAGTTTCTACAAAAAAATTGAATTTTGAATTTAGAAAGACGAATTTTTGACAAAAAAGGAAAACTTTTTAACGAAAATGACAAACTCTCCAGAAAATAATTGTATTTTGATCCAAAAAATTAAAAATATCTCTTAAAACAGATAATATAAATTTGGTAATAAAAAATAAGTTTAAAAAAAAATGAATTTTAAAATTAAAAAAGACTAATTTTTTTTACCAAAACGTATGTATTTTTAAAAAATTAGTTAAATCCACCAAAATATTAAATTAAAACAAAAAGTAAATTTTCTAGGAAATAGTTTAATTTTTAACAAAGCAGTTGTATTTTTTACAAGTAAAATGAAATATTTCTGCTGAAAAATATGAACTTTTAAATAAAAAAATAAAATTTTCAGAAAAAATACTTTACATCTAAAAAATATCTCAGTCGACTTTTTAGCAACAAAATATGAATTTTAAACAAAAGGTTAATGTTCTGCGAAAAAAGTTAAATTTTTAACCCAATAAGATACATTTTTACAAAATAGTTTAATTTGAAACCGAAAAGGATAAGTTTTTAAGACAATTTTTAAATTTTAAACCAAATAATAAAAAAATAAATAATAAAATTTATAACTAAAAAGATGGTGAATTGGAATTTTGTGTACAAAAACCGTTATAATAAGTGGCTAATACATTATTTGTTCTATAAGAACAAAAAATACATTATTAATTTTATATTTAATCAATATAAATGTCTGAGAACATTTTCAAAATCCTTGATCATTAGTATTTACATTTTACTTTTGTAATACTTTTAAGATATGATTTTTTATCAACGAAATAAAACAGTATTTCAGACACAAATTAAAAATTTTTTATATTTATTAATTTATTATAAACCAAAAATTTTAATAAAAATTTCGGATTTTCAACAAATAAGAATTTTTAATTTAAGAAAGAAATAAAAGTCTTTCTGAATTTTTAAACCTTTAAGCCAAAAGACGAATTTTCCAAACAAAAATTGAATTTTCAGACAACAAATTTTACTGAAGCAAATAATTAATCTTCCACGAAAATTAAGTATTCTTATCCACACAAAAATTAAATTTCAAACCAAGATAACTATTTTTTACCTGAAAAGGAAAATTTTCACCTAAAATATAACAATTTGAAAAATTTGAAAGAGTTACATTTTTCGATAAAAATTAATTTTAAACCAAAAAAAGACTTTTCCAGTAAACAGTAAAATTCTCAATCAAAGACATAAGCCTTTAACCAAAAAAATTAATTTGAAATAAATGTAATTTAACTTTTACCCAAGTAGCTGAATTTTCAATTAAAAAAGATTAATTTTAACAAGATAGTTAAATTTTCAAAAAGAGAAATGAACTTTAAACTACAAATATAAATCTTGAAGAAAAGATTTCTTAGCGAAGTGATTCAACCAAATATTTTAAGCTAAATAGTTTAATAATCAAGCAAAGAATAATAATTTTTAACCAAAAAATTTTAATTTTTTTTTTATTTTTACTAAACAGATGAAAATTTAAATCAAAAAGATAATTTTTTTCAAATAGTTAAATTACCTGTTGCGAAAGATTTCAGGTGACTTTTTACGATACAAATATGAATTTTTAAACAAGAAATAAGCTTGACCTTTTTGACAATAATATTTAAATCTCTACCAAATATCTGTATTTTTATCCAAAAAATATGAAATTTTCTTAAAATCAATAAATTTTTATTAATTTTTTTTTAGATCGTTGTTTTTTGATCCAAAAAAGTTCTTTGTTGACTTTTTAAGATCAAAATATGGATTTTGTAACAAAAAACATGTTTCTACGAAATAAATTTGAATTTTTAATCCAAAAAGACTAATTTTTCAGCCAGAAAGGATGTATTTTTAACAAAA
>NC_046661.1:148869022-148929807 GCF_010883055.1 Belonocnema kinseyi | reverse complement strand
TTTTATGAACAATTTTTTAAACAAATTACAAATTTTTTAATGATGAATATGCTTTCCGTAGCTTTCAATATCACTGATTTCAAATCTGGTACTATTTTTGCAGTAAAAAATTATTTAAACAATTTGTTTAATAAAAACTATTGCAAAATTACTTTTTTCCAAGATTCATATGATTCATGTTTTTGATATTTTGACTTCAAATTTTCCAGGTATATTTTTGAAACATATATCTATCCAAAAATGCAAAAAGAAAAAAAAACTAGTTTTTTGACCCAACAAAGTAGGAATCCCCCTTAAGTACGGACCCTAATAAGATAGTAGATTTAAAGACCAATAAAGCAATAAAAACAAAAAAAAAGATTTTACTTAATTTAATAATAAAGAAATTATTAAAAGAGAGTTCATTGAAAGTGACCAAAGTGAATTTCTCAATTCTAACGGTGTGTTGTAATCGGGAATCTTATAAGAACCTTAAAACCTGAGGATTAATCGTGGCACGCGTGGGTCGATCGGATAGGTTACCTCTTACTTATAATTCAACATTAAACTCTACTCACACGACAGCGCTGCGCCTCTCGATTGTTTTTTAATGATTTATTAAACAAGTCAGAGATTTTATCGGGTATTGCACTCGAAGAAAGCTTTCGCATCATTCCTGAGCAAACAATGAGAATCTTTATATCTACAATTGGATTCTTGTCCAATTAGCTTCAAGTTATTTTTAGGTGATGATACTGGAAATATTGAAAATATAAATATTTAATAAATTACTTAATAATTTTACATTCTCATCCTAATGAAAAGTATTAGTTTTATGTGAAAAATTACTTTCGCGCATTCCATCAAGTGTCGACGATTTAAGACCCCCTGGGTCAGAAAAAATAGTTTTTACGTTAGTGTCTGTCTGTCGTCGTTATCCTTGTAGCCAGAGTTTTTCAAAAAAAATTTTAAAACTTCGAGCATTTTGAAAATTTTTAAAACGACTTTTTTTAATATTTAAATTTTTTAACAGCTATTTATAGTAGACCAAAATACGAACAATCTCTTTACTCTTAGTTTTTTCTATCAAATAAAAATTACTAAAGTTATAGCAGTTTCAAAATTCAAAGACCCAAACGAAAATGAACATTTAAAGCCAAAAAAAGCGTGATATGGGAAGAAGTCGAAAAAAAATAGATTCTTTTCTCAAGGCACTAAAAGACTTTCTAAACAGCTTTTTGAATTTTGATTAAAAAATCGAAAATTCAAATTTTGATCGCACAAAAAGTAATGAATTATTACATTCTCATCCTTAGCCCGCTTTTAAAAAAATTTTAAAGTCAGAGCATTTTAATAAATTTTTGAGACCACTTTTTTAATATTTGAAGATTCTTTCGACAGCTGCTTTTTTATTAGACTGAAATACGAATAATGTATCCCTATTACTTTTTTGGATAAAATAAAAATCACCAAAGTTACAGCATTTTCAAAATCCAAAAAACCAAACGAAAACTAACATTTGAAGCCAAACAAAGCCTGATATGGGAGAAAGTCCAAAAAGAAAAAAAAACGCAACTTTCTCAAGACCCTACAAGATTGTATAAACAAATTTGTAAATTTTGCTAAAAAAAATCGAAAATTCAAATTTTTATCGCAAAAATCTGCGATTAAAAAGGCAATAATTTTGTGGAAAACAAAGCAAGATACGAAAAGAGATAATTTGACAATAACTGAATAGAAAATTTTTCCGGAATTGCTTTTTGTAGGATAAATAGTCTTTGTTTTATTTTTTAAAAAGAACATTACAAATTTAAAAATTATATTTGAGTACAAGGATACAAACTACAAGAATAAGTTAGACAAAATTTATTTAACCAAAAAAGATTCACAAACTTTTTACGAATATTATTTTTTATATCAAGCGTAGTTTTTTTAAATTGTAAAAGCAAGATTAAAAATTTTTTAAGTGATATAAATTTATTAAAATGATACATGTTTTAGCGCAGCTAAGAATAAAATTTAACGCAGAATAAGAAACAAATATTAAAGTAATCATGATAAATACAATTTTTACTTTATTTTGCAAAATCTAAGTACCCAGTCCCAGACAGAGGTACATAAAAAATGGGTTATATTTAATATAAAATTTTAAACATAATGTAGAAAAGGTAACATTTTTGACAAAATCGAGTGCGAAGCATGAGATGCGGGATGGTAATGTGTTCGCTAAAGTCGAAAGAGCTTTAACAAAAGAGAATTCACAATCAAAAAATTACAGTTGTCGTCTCAGTGGGCAGTTAAAAAAAAATTATTCCCTAAAGAGAAAAAAACAGTGTTTCAGATACAAATAAAACATTTCAACTAAAAAGATAAATTTCCAAGAAAAAATCTTATCGTTTATATTTTAATAAAAAAAAGATTCAATTTACTTTAAAAAAAGAATGAAAAGAAACAAAAGAATGCATAAAAGTAATTTTAAACGAAACCGATCTATTTTTACCTGATCAACATGAAAATTTGAAATAGCAAAATTATTTTTTTACCAAAAAAGGAAATTTTTAGACAAAAAAGATCAATTTGGAAAATAGAAAAAGTTACATTTTCAGTTAAAAAATTAATTGTACACCAAAAAAAGGCTTTCCGTCTAAACAGTTAAATTTTCAACTATAAGCCTTCAAAAAAATTTAACAATGTAGTTTACCTTTTATGCAAGTAGTTGAATCATCAATTGAAAAATACTATTTTTGATTTTTAAAAAAATATTAAAATTCTCTACCAAATAGTTGCATTTTTATCAAAAAAATATTAAATTTGAAAAATAAAGTTTCTCTTACAACAGATTAATTTTTAATCCATTAAAAATTTTAAAAATTGAAAAAAGAATTTAAATTTTCATCCAGTGAAGATTTTAGATCTCTTTTTAACGCAAAATATTAAATTTAAACATAAGTATATTTTCTACGAAATAGTAAAATTTTCAATAAAACAGCAGAATTTTTTATCAAAAAGTATGACATTTCAACCAAATTTTTAAATTTTCTACCGAATAGTTGAATTTTTTTATCAAAGAAAGATGTGATTTCTGCTAAAGCAGGTGAATTTAAAAATCAAAAAGACAAACTTTAAAAAAAGAGGTTGAACTTTCAATCGAACAGTTGCACTTTAATTCAAGAAAGCCGAAATTTATTCTTAACCCAAAATTGTAAAACCAAATTTATTTATTTAAACGCAGAAAAATTTGTTTTCTACTATAAAAGATGGCTTTTTAACCAAATATTTGAATGTTTCAACAAAATAAATACTTTTATAATATAATAGTTCAAATTTTAACTGGAAAAGATAAATTCCCAACAAAAAAAGTGTCACAATTTATATTTCAATAAAAAAAAGGATAGAATTTATACAAAAAGAAAGTTTTTACACAAGAAAGACGAATTTTCAACAAATAATGATCTTTCACTCTAGAAAGAAATACAAATGTATCGAAATTGTTGAACTTTCAATGCAAAAGGCGAATTATCTCTACAAAAATTGAATTTTCAAACTACAAGTATGACTTTTCAGCAAAAAATTAATTTTTAACGAAACTGATGCATTTTTACCTATCAAAAATGAAATTTGAAACTAAGAAAATGATTTTTTTTTTTAAGAAGAATTTTCAACTAAAAAAGATAGATTTTAGAAAGTCGGAAAAATTACATTTTCAGTTAGAAAATTAATTTCAACCAAGAAAAGGATTTTCCACTACACAATTAAATTTTCAACCAAACGCGTAATCTTTTAATCAAAAAAATAAATTTTTAATAATGTTATTTAACTTTTTACCAAGACTTTTACTTTTAAATTAAAAAATATTAATTTCCTACAAAATAGTTAAACTTTCAAACCAAAGAGAGGAATTTTTAATTAAACATATCAATCTTTCGCAAAAGAAATGATTTAACAAAGCGATTCAACCAAATCTTGAAAAAAATAGTTGAATACTCAAGCAAAGAAGAATATTTTTTAACTAAAATGTTATATTTTCCTAAAAAAAAATGTTCTGCTAAAATAGATGAATTTTTAAAGCAAAAAGATACATTTTCAAACAAATAGTTTAATTTTCTGTTAAAAATTATTTCAGTTGATTTTTTAGATCAAAATATGAATTTTTAAACAAATCAGTTTTTACGAGAAAAATGGCATTTTTAATCCAAAAAGACAAATTTCCTCATCGAAAAAGGATGAATTTTCAATCAAATTGTTGAATTCTCTACCAAGTAGTGGCATTTTTGTCCAAAGTAAGATTAAACTTTCTTTTAAACAGATTAAATTTTATTAAAAATTTTTTTTTAATATTTGATTTTTCATCAAAAAAAGATTGCAATTTACTTTTCAAGATAAATATATGACTTTTTTTACAAAAAATAAGTTTATACGAAAAAATTGAAATTTTAATCCAAGCAGAAGAACTTTTAACAAAAAAGGATGACTTTTTAAGAAGCCGTAAAAGTTAGAGTCATCTTTTTTGTTTGAAAAAATTCGTCTTTATTAAATTAAAATATTAATTTTTTGTAGAAACTTATTTTATTGTTTAAAAATTCATTCTTTGATCTTAAAGCGTTGAGGGGAATCTTGTTTAACAGAAAATTTAACGATTTTGTTTGAAAATTTATCTCTTTGATTTAAAAATTCATCTGTGTTAGTATAATTTTCATTTTATTTTTGTGAAAATCCAACTTTTTTGTTAAAAATTATTTTTTTTTTTTGCTTGATTATTCGACTATTTTGCTTAAAAGATTTAATTGGATCACTTTGTTAAAAAGTCAATTTTTTGTTAAAGATTTATATTTTTAGTTGAAAATTCGTTGCTTTGGTAGAAAGTTGAAATTTTTTTTTAATTTATCTGTTTTAATTGAAAATTCATCTACTTGTGTAAAATTTTAACTGAATTTAAATCAAATTTTCTTGGTTTGAAATTGTATTTTTATTGGTTAAAATGCATTCGTTTCGTGAAAAATTAATTTTTTGCTGAGAACTCATATTGTTTCCTTGAAAATTAAATTTTTGTAGAGAAAATTCATCTTTTCACATTAAGGTTCAATGATCTAAATAAAATTTTATTTCCTTCTTGAATGGAAAATCATTATTTGTTGAAAATTCCTCTTTTTGGTTAAAAAAAAATTGTTTGGTATTAATTTCATCTTTTTTTTATATAAATATAAACTATGACACTTTTTTGTTGGAAATTTATCTTTTTAGTTTAAAAACTGAACTATTATTTTATAAATGTATTTATTTTGTTGAAAATCTAAATATTTTGTTAAACAGCCATTTTTTATGGTAAAAAAGACATTTTTTGTTTAAATTAATTAATTTTCATTTTTTTTTACTAAAAATTTGAATTTTCCTTTCTTGGTTGAAAATTTTTTCTTTTTAGAAAAATCGATAATATGTTTTAAAATTTATTTGCGTGAAAGTAAAACTATTTTTTTGAAAAATAATTCTTGTTGTAGAATATTTTTCTCTTTGTTTAAAAATTGAGCTATTTTGTAGAAATGTATGTGTTTTTTAAAAATTAAATATATTCTTCTAATGAAAAATATAACTTTTCTATTTTCGGTAAAATATTAATTTTATTCAGTAGAAAATTTATATCTGTGACTCAAGATTTAAGTCTTTCATTACAATTCAATTTTTTATTTTTTGAAAATTATTTTTTTTTTTTTACTAAAAATTGAACATCTTCATTTTTTTTAATTTATCTTTTCTAGTACAAAATCTGAAAATTCAGTAAAAAATGTATCAAGCTGTTTTTGAAATATGAAATATTACATTTCTTTTAGAGATTTCATTTGTTTTATAAATTAAAATTCTAGAGTTGAAAAATCAACTCTTTTCTTAAAAATATAAAGTATCTAGCTTAAAAATTCAGTTCTTTGGTTGAAAACTAATCTTTTTAGGGAAAAAATTCAAGTATTTGGTTACAAAATTTGGATAAAAAATATGACTATTTTGTTAAAAATCAAACTATTTCGTCTATATTTTATAGTAGAAAAGTAATTATTTTTCGTTAAAATAACTAAATAAAAAATTTTCAATTTTAATTTGAAATAGTTTAATTCCATTTCTAGAAGATGAAATATTATAAATGTTACAAGATTATAATTAAAAAAATAAATAAAATTAATTTAGAAAAAAAAATTTTTATTGATCTTGAAATTTTTCCATTTTTATTTCACTGTATGACAAATTTCTGTATTTATTTTTAGGATCGAAATAAAAAGAATGAGTTCTTTTGAAATGATTTTTAATAATAAAATAAATTTTCATGAAATTTTAGCTTTCAGCAAAATTTGGTATTTAATCGAGGAGAGAGTCAAGCTCTAAATACCCTAGTTTAGGCTTACGAGACCTGATGTTCGAATTCACACGAACCCTGCAAGGCATAATTAACGTGAGTGCAGGATTCGGAAGGGTCCTGTTCTACATTATTGGCGACCAGGACGATAATTGCTTTGGAGATTAAAATTTTCTCAAGCGAAAATATAGACGAAATTGGAATTTTCGGGTGTTAGCTCAAAAATGAGCCTAAACGAATTTTAAAAATTTTTTGATAGTAGAAAACATTTCTTTAGAAAAAGGTTGTTCCTTATGGTGAATGAAATTTTTTTGTCAAATTTTTAGGGGAAAACCCGAGAAATTTGTTAAAATCCACACAGTTAGAGTTAGAAAGACGCGGTTTTTTTTACAACTTTCCAATTGTTGTCTAATTTTCAATTAGAGGGAAGGGATAGTTCATCAATGTAAAAAAAAGTGATTGTTTCAACAATTTATTATTATTGTTAGAAATATTCTCTTAGAAGAATGCTACAAAATTATCCTTAAAAAATCACCTTTGGTCAAATTTTCAATTAAGATAAGATATGTAATTAATTGGAGTGAATATAATTAATTTTGTAAACAATTTATTATTATTATTATTATTATTATTATTATATTTGAATAATTCTAGAAAAATGCGTTTTTTTTTAATTCCCGGCCTTTTGTCCAATTTTCTATTAAACTTAGCTAATAATGAAGTCAAGTTAACAAAACTAATTGTTTAAACAATTTATTATCATTGCTAATAATATTCTCTTGCTTAACTGGTTAAATGTTGCAGTTTTTTCTGAAATTTCAACTTTTTGTCTATTTTTCATTAGGCGTGACTTTATAATTAATTAAATTTAGCAAAAATTATTGTTTAAACAAATAATTATTGTTTATTTTTTGCTCTTTTCCACAAAAAGAAAGAGATTATTCAAAATTTAGTTTTCTCTAATCTTTACTTATTAATGGCTAATAACCAAGTGGGCGAAGCAAAGTTAAAGATTTAAAAAAACAGAACTTTCTAGCACTTATCTAACAAAAATAGTTATAAACAATATACAATTTTTAAACAACTTTTTTGTTAATTTTCATTAATTATTAGGTCACTAAGAGAAGAAGGCCAGAAAGATAAGAATTGCCTAAAAAACCGCAATTATCAGACATTGTTATATTTAAACATAGTCATAAACAATAATAATTTGTTTAAACAATTATTTTAATGAATCTAATTAATTGTTAAGTCAAGACTAATGAAAAATAGACAAACAGTTAAAAATTCAGAAAATACCGCAACATTCTACCAATTTAGCAAAGAAAATATTATTGAAAATTATATTAACTTGTTTAAACAATTACTTTTGTTCATTTGAATTCATTAATACTCAACTCTTATTAAAAATTCGACAAAAAGCTGGGAATTTCAGAAAAACGGCATCTTTCTAGCATTATTCAAAAATAATATTAATAATAATAATAAATTGTTGGAACGATTAACTTTCTTGTTTCTAATTAATTAAATAACTTATCTTAATCGAAAAATTGACTAAAGTGATTCTTTTTAGACTGCAATTTTGTAGAATTTCTCTGAAAGAATATTATTAACAATAATATTAAATTATTTAAACAATCACTCCTTTTAACATTGATGAAGTATCATGGAAATCAATAGACTCATGGAATTCTGGAAATTCAAGGAATTCGTGAAATTTAAAGAATTAACGAAGTTCAATAACATCAAGGAATCCACGGAATGTATGGAATGCATGGACTCCAACGAATTCCTGGAATTCCATATATTCCGTTACTTCCTTAAATTCCAAGAATTTCTTAAATTTTGTGAATTCTTTGAATTCCATACATTCCTTAAGTTCCTTTGATTCCACGTATTTCGCGAATTTCGTGAATCCTATAAATTCTGTGAATTCTTTGAATTCCGTAAATTCCATAAATTCCGAAAATTCCTTACATTCCCTGAATTACGGTAATTCCTTAAATTACATTAATTTCCAAATTCTCTAAATTTCGTAAATTCATTTATTTTTATAAATTTTGCGAATTCCTTTAAATCCTTGAATTCCGAGAATTGCATGAATTCTATCAATTCAGGGCGTTACACAAATTCCGCAAATTAAGCGCATTCCGTGATTTTGTTAAATTCTATGAATGTTGTGAATTTTGCGAATTGCATAAATTTCTTGAATCACATGAATTCTGTAAATTCTTTGAATTCCGTAAATTCCATGAATTACGCAAATTACTTACATTCCATAAATTACGGTAATTTCCTAATTCCATTAATTCGGAAATTTCCTAAATTTTGTGAATTCCTTTATGTTTATAAATTTTTCGAATTCCTCTTATTCCTTGAATTCCGTCAATTCCATGATTACAGTCGATTCTGCGAATTCCGTGAATTCCATTATTTCCATGAATTGCGTGAATTCCATAAATTACGCGCATTCCGTGAATTTTGTAAATTTCATGAATTTTGCAAATTCTATAAATTCTATGAATTTCGTGAATTTCAAAAATTCTGTGAATTTCTTAAACTCCATGAAGTCCTCAAATTCCTCAAATTCCATGAATTCCTTGAATTCTATTGCATAATACCGTGAAATTCATGAATGCTATAAATTCCTAAAATTCCTTTAATACCATAAATTTCGTGATTTTCGTGATTTCCTTCTGACGGGAAAACGTTGTTCCTGCACAATTTTATTCTATGCAAAATATATTGTACACAAGTATGCTAAATATATTTTTCCCAAACAAAACTTTTTCCTTCACAAAATGCTTCTTACACAGAATTTACTACTGTTATATTTTTCCTAAACAAAATGTTTTTTACAATGATTTCCTACACAGAAATTAATATTGCTTAATACTTTTATTTTTACCTACACAAAATATTTTCTACACAGAATATGTATATTCTGCACAAAGTGTGTAGAAAATATAACGTAGAAAATATTTTTTTTAGGTAAAATAAGACAGTGAATCAATATTAGATTCTGTGTAGGAAATATTCTGTGTAGAAAAAAATTTTACATCGATTACAAGATTTAAAAATTACGGCTGCAGTCAATATTGGAAATGCTACAGATACAAGTTCATGCATTTCATAAATTTTTGATACCTCCTACGTAGAATATTGTGAAAATAATACAAATATTTCTAAACTTTTTAATAACATCGGAAAAGATTATGAACCGTATTTTTTTAGTGTGCATATTATTTTAAGAGCAACCATTTTAAAAATTAGTAAAGTTACGATCACGGCGAAGATGTGGAATATTTTTAACACAAGGTCATAAATATTTTATATTTTGGAGACCCCGTACATTCAATAATGCCAACACATTAAAATTATTATGAAAACTTTTTAATAACGCTAGCAGAGGCTATGAAACGTTTTTTAGTATTCATACATTTTCCGGAGATATAGTTTTATTTTATAGGAAAGAAATGGCGAACACGTTAAACTTTTACTTACATTTATTATTGAAAATTGAAAAGCATTTACTAACAGACAAAAATTATATTTGAGTACACTTGAAAATATTTATGATTAGAAACATATTTTTTAAACTAGAAGATATTAAACAACATATATTTTTTTTAACGCATACATAGAAGAATTGGCGAACACTGTGCACTTTTATTTTTATTTAATATTGAAAATTAAGAAGCGCTTATTAAGAAATAAAATTTTCGTTTGAACAAAATTAAGTATATTGATTAATTTGAACCTACTTTTTAAAATCTGGAACATATATTTTGTTTATAATTGAAACCCAAAGTGTGGTAATATGAAGTATACATGCGAACCTAAAATTTGATTAAAATATATTTTAGAGTTTAGGTGAGGTTTATTTTAAAAAAATTACATTTCTTCTATTTTTTTTAATTATTATGTAAAATGAACATTCTAAAAATATGATATCAACACATAGGTTTCTTAAGAACTGTTAAACCTGCCGAAATAATTTTTATATAAAGATGATTGCATTAGAGATATTGAACTCAATATGATACCTATATTATAACTTTATTTTGAAAAATTTATTTTCCTATTTTCATGAAAAATCGCCCCATTTTGTCTATTCTTAAAACATTTTAGGCGATGAAGTTCGAAATTAGGTTTCTAACATATTGTAAAATTTATTTTGTTGCAGGTAAATTCAAGGATCCTCTGATTGACGATTTGAAGTTGAAGAAATTGGAATTGAAATTGAATAACCGGGTTTTATAATGAAACTGAAATTTGCCAAGTTTAGAAACAAAAATAAAAAATTGTTTTTCCATTACTTAGATCAATTAATTTTTATTATTCGATTAAGGAGAAAACGCTGAAATTAATATGGATTTAATTGGGTTCAACTCTATTGTAATGTTATAATTACTATTTTTATGAAAATAAATATATTTATCATAAGAAATCTTCAGTTTTTCTTTAAATAAATATATTTCTCTTTACTAAAATAGTAACTATCACATTACAATAGATCAAATTCAAGCTAAATACTAAACATACATATTTCATCATTTTCTTGCTAACCAATCAATAAAAAAATTGATCCTGATAAAAAAAATTTTTAAATCGTATTTTTGTTTATAAACGATGCGGATATCATTTAAATCTTTTCTAATGAAAATCGGAAAATAAAATCGTTTTGTTAGAGAAAAAGCGAGCAATTGAGGTAAGTGCGAATACTAACATGAACCGGTCGTTATTTCGTGCCGTTCAACACCTACGCGGTGGTTTTGCACTGTCTGCAACTTTAGCATACATACTGTTGTGTAGGTACTGCTGTGCAATCGCTGCCAATTTTATTACCAGCATATCCATCTTGTGAGTTTAAACTTTAAAGCATGACCCTACAGTATTTTCTCGTGCATAGTAAAGAGAGAAAACAAGCTCGATTTAAATTCAGAAAAATAACTAAAACTTTTAGCACTTAAGTTTTTAACATTTAACATTTTCGAGATTCCAGAAAATATTCGAGAAAAACTTCGAGACAATGTTCGAGTTTCGAGACAAGATTCGAGAAAATCGAGACAAGTTTTGAGATTCGAGAAAAATTCGAGACAATGTTTTATATTCGAGACAATATCCGAGAAAAATAGAGGCAGTTTTTGAGATTCAATACATTATTCGAGATGCGAGACGATATATGAGGTGAAATTTAACCTCTAAAGGATCGAGACGAGATTCAAAACAAGATTATTGATGTTTGACTCTAGAGCGTTTGTTGGTACATAGTACACAGAGATAGCAATATCAAATTGAATTCTGAAAAGCAACTACCAATTTTAATATTGACTAAACTAGAAGATTGTGCACGATATACGTGCCCTAATTGATTTTCTTTTAGAGAAAGAAATGGGTTTATTTTTCAAAAAAAATGACGAGATTCGAGGCTAATTCGAAACTAGATTCAAGAATAAATTTAATGTTGGAGATTAGAGACTAAATGCATTATTAGAAAATTGACAAAATATCGAGACATTCGAGATTTGAGACATTATTCAAGGTTCGAGACATTAATTGTGATTCGAGAAGTTATTCGAGATTCGAGACATTATTCTGAAAGTATAGCCGTACAGCATTTTTATACATAGTAAACAGAGATAACAAGCTCGATTTGAATTCTGAAAAATAACTGTTACTTTTGACATTACTATAATTAAAGTAGGATGTTGGGCACGATATATGCGAAGCGATTTCCCTTCCATAAGAGAAAAACTCGAGTAATTTTCCCGAAAAATTAAAAGACTCAAAACTAGATTCGATTCGAGGTTCGAGACTTGTTTCAAGACCAAAGTCGAGTCGAGGCTCGAGACTCGATTCGAGATCAGATTAGAGACTTGATACCATATTCGAGATTCGAGTCGAGATTCGAGATTCGAGTCGAGATTCAAGTCGAGATTCGAGACATTTTTCAGTTTCGAGACAAGACTCCAGACGAGTTTCGAAACAAGTATGACCATTTTTTTAGAAATAAACAGTTGAGTCCTCAGCCATTAAGAATTATGTTCAACAAACAAGATTAATTTAGTTTAATTTTGAAGTGATAAATGTTAAATTTTCAACCAAATTGTTGAATTTTGAAGCCAAACAGATAAATTATTTACAAAAAGTTTTACTTTCAACCTGCAAATACGAATTAAAAAAAAAAGTTTAATGTTTATGAAATAGTTAAATTTTGATAAAAATAGTTCTACTTTTAACCAAATTGTTGAATAAATAGTTTATTCTTCTATCAAAAAAAATAAGTTGTTAACGAAAAATTCAATAGATAATATTTTAACAAAGTAATATTTGAATTAAAAATTGAAAATAGTGAAATACAAAAAAAAACTTTTAATTTAAAAATTAATCTTAGCCCAATTAGTTGAATTTTAATAAAAATTGTGTTACTTTAAATAACATAGTTGAGTTTTGAACAAAAAATATACATTTTTCAACAAAAAATTAATCTTCAACCAAATAGTTTAATTTTTACCGAAAAGAGAAAAAATGTTAATGAAACATCTAAAATATATGATATTACAATAAAAAAAGATTCTATTTTGAAATAAAAACAATTTAATTCAATGAAAAAAGATGAATTTTCATCGAAATATATGGATTTTTTATCAAATAGTCTAATTATAAAAATAGTTTTATTTCTAACCACATAATGAATCTATTTTCCACAAAAAATGTATATTTTGTACAAAAAAGTTAATTTTCAACCAAACAGTTTTATATTTTTCAAGAAAAGATACATTTTTAACGAAATATGTAATATATGATATTTCACTCAAAAAAGATTCTAACTTAAAACTTCACAAAGTTATTTGAAAATTTTATATTTCGATAATCTTAACAAATCTGCTTTCGGGTTAGAAAATTATTGCAATTTTGGTTTTCTACAGTTCTTAGTAATAAATGCTAATAAAAAAATATATAATTTGAATAATGACCTCATACTTTTTCCTTTTTTTACGTTTTAAACATTACATCACATTAAACGTTAAAATTCAAAAAATTCAAATGAGATTTAAATCGAATTTAAATACGTATTCAACGTTTAAAAGTCAAGTTAATAAGCAGAATTCCTGAAAACAGAACCAAGAATCTGAAAATCAAACTTGGTCATTAGATTCTTGATTTTATTTTCAGGAATTCTCGCATATATCAACTTTAAACGGTTTGCAAAAATTAAAAAAAAAAATTAGATGAAAAAAAACCATACGGGTTAATTATTTTCTTGAAAGGTATACGGTTGTAGGGTTAGACTTATATAGAATTTTTTTTTAAATGGACACCCTACTGAAAGCACATAACCATTCATCTTTTTGTGACAAAAACACAAAGTAAATCCCCGGAACAACCAAACAATGACTTTACAAAAATCGTACAACCCGATCGATGTATCTCGCCACAAGTAAAGCGAAACAAAAACATGATTGAGAAAAGGAAGGATTGACAAGGATTGTTGCATTCCAGAAATCGTTGAGTGACTTTCGAAGTCCCCGGGAGTCGAAGGGGCACCGGTGACAGGGACATTGGACGCTGACTAATGATCCTGAGAGGCAACGGTTCGGTTTTGCCTGCTCTTGCCCCTTTCCATTTTCCTCTTTTTTCCTCATATCATCCCCCATTTTCTCAGCTTTTTATTTTTATTTTTAATCGCACCTTCAGCCCCCGGGCTTATTGTGCCAACGCTGCTCCCAAATTCGAAACACCCTCGTGTCGAATGCTTTATTAAATCCGTATAAAAATAAACATCGTTAGCACTCGCTGGCGCGAATCACGTCGAGACCCCAAATCGTGCGATAACGACTTTATAGCTGTGAACGTCCACACTGGCACTTATAACGTCTTCGTTACGTCCAAAGGGGTGCTTGCTGAAAAATTATTGCATGTATCCTATACATTCATTTTTTCACTCGCTGACAATACGATTTTTCGTATTTTCGGAGGCGTGACAAATGCGGAAATATGGTGAGGAAGCGTGACTTCTGCACGCGACAGAAGCAATTTTTATAAAGCGTTTTACTTGTTTGAAAACAGGAATGGTTAATGGAATTTTGTTAGAAGGCGTTTTTGGGACAATGAGGATTATTGTGTGGAAGTAAAAATCATTTTAGGGGTTTGCAGTACCGACAAAAACCTCCATTAGTTTCGATCGGGTGACCTTCAGTCGCACTTTTTTCACGAGAGTTAGAATGAGAATCAAGATTTGCTATTCGAGACCAAATTCAAAACAAGGCTCGCGATTTCAGACGTGATTCGATTTTCGAGATTTTGCATTCGAGACTCGAGACAAGACTCGAGAATCGAGACAAGAATCGAGACGAGATTCGAGACAACACTCGATATTTTATACGGAAGTCGAGACACAAGACGATATTCGAGATAGAGTTCGATATTCAATGACATTTTCGAGGTCCAAGGCAAGTCTCGAGACTCGCAGCAATTTTTGAGATTCAAGACGTTTTTCGAGATTCAAGGCTAGACTCGAGATTCAAGTCCAGATTCCAGACTAGGTTCAAAGATAGATTCAAGATATTATTTGAGGTTCGAGACGAGATTCTAAACGAGTTTCAAGGCGAATTTCGATAGTAGATTCGAGACTAGATTAAAAGCGAGATTCAAGACGAAATTCAAAACAAGATTTAAAACTAGATTCTAGACGTGATTTGAGGCAAAATTCAATGTTTGACATGTGGCTCGAAATTCAAGTCGAGCTTCCACATTCGATATACGAGATTCTAGACGAGATTGGAAACGAATTTCAAAACTAGATTCAAGACGAGATTTGAAACTAGATTTGCAACAAGATTCAATATTCTAGAATCAAGGCAAGATTCAAGTCGAGATTTAAGACGAACTTTAACATTCCAAGATACAGATGTGAGTCAAAACATTATTCGAGATTCAAGGCAAATTTGAGATTCAAGATGAGATTCGATATCGAAGATTCAAATCGGGATTTAGTATTCGAAATAAAGATTCTCTATGTAAGATTTGAGACTTGAGACTCGATATGCAATACTCGATATTCTAGATTTTAAACGAGATTCGAGACGATATTTGAGACGAGATTCGAGACATTATACGTGCTTCAAGACGAAGTACAACACTACATTAAGCACGAGATTTGAGACGAAATTCGAGAAGGTACTTGAGATAAAATTTGAGACGAGTTTTAAGACTCGTGACAAGGCTCAGTTCGAGATGAGATGAAAGTCAAATTATTCAAATTTCAGATTTTCATATTTTAATTTAAAAATTTTTTATTTCGTTTATAAAAGATTCTGTGTTAAAAATGTTTTGGGAAATGAAAAATTGGTCAGATAAAATTTAGGGAATATTGAAAATGAATTTTTGCGGCCGCCCTGGTAATTATATTCTTGTTGGTAATTTATTTGCATTGTATTGCTACTCCCATTTCCTGAAGATTATATTTTCATATAACGCATTTATTCTTTTGTTAAAAATTCAACTATTTGGGTATGAAATTAACTTTTTGTTTAAAAAAAACTCCTAAATATTTCTTTAACAATTCAACAATTTGACTTACAATTTGAAATGTTTTAAATAGAACAATTAATATTGCAACTTTTGAAAATTAGTTTTCTTATATGGGTTTGAATATCTAAATAATAATTACCGACATTAAATAAACAGTCAGATATTTTTAAATATTCAGTAGCTGTTCCTTTTCTTAATTCAAAATTTTTAAATTGAATATTGAAATGGATTATTTCAGACTGAAAAAATATTTGAAATTTAATAAAAGCTTTCGATTACAAATATATTTATTTAAATATATTTATTATAACATTATAATATATAATAATAATGAAATCTAGAAATTCTAAAATTGTGAACTGATTCCGAATCGTCTTTAAAAATCAATTATTATTGACTTTTCCATTTTTAAAGTAAAGTTCAATTTTAAAAACCATGAATTAATTTATATTCTCAATTGATTAACTAAAAATGTTTTTGGCAAAAATCTTTGATTTTAAATATTACTAATTTTCAATTGTTTAATCCTTAGGAACTGCATTCGAAATTTTTTTAAATTAAGATATATGCTTAAAAATTAAAAATCTAAAATGAAAAATATTTAGAGTGAAAGATTTTTGAATTAGGCATTCTAAACATATTTTCTTGAATTTATTTATTATGAATAAAGTACAAATTGCGTGAGTTTAAAAAATAAAAAGGCAATTTCTTATCTTCACTATAATAACGTAATGACTAGGTAAAAAAAACCTCGATATGGCAATACGCGATACTACCCTTATTTGATAGACTATAAGAATAATTGTCCTGACAACTTCCCCTTGTTTTGATTGGCTCAGATTGAACCGGAAACAGAAGTGATGAAAACACGCAATTTAAAAATAAAACTTTTACAATAAATTCACAATTTAAAAAAATAAAATGTTTAAGGAGATAACATGATATAAAAACATGTCAAAACTTTATGAAATATATGAAAATATAAAAATTATTAAGAAAAAACTATTTCATTAGATGTTTAAAAGTTAGTTTTGTTAATTGAAAATTTAGGTATTTTAATTAAAATAAGCCTTTTTCAGACGAAAAGTAATCTTGTTAGGAAAATGTAACTATTTTTTTAAATTTGGTTTTTTGGGGTAAAAATTATTTTTCAATTGAAAATTTTCGAAGAAGGTCTTCAAAAATTCGTAGTTTTGTGTAAGATTGGAACCTGAAATATACCTTTTTCGTCATTCTTGTATTTTGTTAAATTCAGTGTTTTTTGGTAAAAAATTAATATTCTTGATCACAATATTTGGTTGAAAACTCGTTTTTTGTTCGATTGAAAAGTAATTTTTTTAAAATGTTAATGTACTTATTCAACATTTGATTGACAAGTAATCTTTTATAGTTGAGAGTTTAATTATTTGCTTAAAAATTAATTTGTTTTTTTTTGTAAATATTTTTTAAACTGAATGTTTAACTATTTTATGTTTGATTTAAAATTTACATTTTGAAATTTAAACTATTTTTTTGAAAATTCATACATGTATTTAACAGAAAAGGCGTTTTTTTTGGCGAAACATTAATATTCTTGATCAAAAATTAATTTCATTATTTAGAAATTCAACTATTTCCAGGAAAATTCATTTTTTGGATAAAAATTATTTTTTGTTTCTTTGTTAACAACTGAATTATTTTGTTGGAAATTCTTTGTTTTATGTTTGAAAATAATTTCCATAACTAAAAATTAACATGTTCCATTTTTGGTTCAAAATAAATCTTCTTTTAGTTGAAAATTCTACTATTTAGTTAAAATTTTGCGTATTTTGTAGAAAATTAATGTTAATGGTTGAAACTTAATCTTTTTGCTTGAAAATTCGTCTTTTTTTGGAAGAAAATTAATCTTCTTAGTCTGTTCGACTTTTGGGTTAAAAGTTCTTTTTTTAGATACAAAATGAAGCATTTGATTTAAAATAAATGTATTTTGTAAAAAGTTATTTTTTTCTATATAAAATGAATGCTCGTTTTTAAAAATTATATTTTTTCGGTGAAAGATTAATCATTTTCGTTAAAAACTGCATTCGGTGACTGAAAACTTACGAGTATTTATTTTGTCAAAAATTTGTCTTTTAGATAGAAAAAGAACTTCTTTGTTGGAAATTTATCTTTATGGTTAGAAATTCAACTATTTGGTTAAAAATTTGTTTATTGGGCTAAAGATTTATCATTTTCGTTGAAAATATTTTTTTTCTGGTTAGAAAATTTATCTTTTTAATTATGAATTTCATCTTTTCGAATTCACCATTTTTTGTTATACCTAATACTTTAATTTTCTATTAAACTGTTGAATTTTTAAATAAAAAAGACTAATTTTGTACAAAAAAGATAAATTTCAATAAAAAATATAATCGCTAATATTCAAAAAACATGTTTTAATTATAAGTTTAAAAAATTAAATTAATTTCAAAAAATTTAATTAATCCAAATAGTTCGACTTGTAACCAAAATAGAGAAAATTTCTGATATAAGAAATGGTTTGTCAAATAAATCAGATTTTTCATTAAAAAAAGGAAAAAAATTAACCAAACAGTTGCATTTTTGCTAAAAGATATGAAATTCATCATTAAAAAGATACGAATCAAAACCAAGAAGATTAATTTTCAACAAAACAGTTAAAATATAAATTAAAAATATTTTTCAGTGAACGAAATTTGCAACTAATTAATCTTATTAATATTTATCACTTTTAACATTAATTTACAATAATAAATGTTAATGAATACTTATCAATTTCATTAAATAATTTTATTTGTATGTTACTATTAATTTACTTACATGTTAAATCATTTCTAATTTGATTCAATACAAAATTGACTACAAGAATTTCAGAAGCTTTTTCTTTGAAATGTTCAATTTACTTTTTAATTTCAAATTGTCAAATTTTGATTATTTTTAAATTAGTTGTATTAAAATTCAAAAGTTTTTAGTTTTAAATGATTGAATTTTGAATTATTTTTATGAGAAATAATTCTCTTTTTATTTCTCTGAATTTTAAATAATCTATTTTTTTCAATTGAAAACGAAAGTATTCCATTTTTTTCGCTTTGAAATTGTTCTTTAATGACATTTTGATCTGAATTTTCAGATACGGTTATAAATTTAAAAATATATTTAATATCTTCAAAACTTTCAAAATTATTGCCTATATTTTACACTAAATTAAATTTTTCTCTCTAATTGTGACAAACCTTCAAAATTACAAAAAATGAACCTATACTTTTCCACAAATCTTCCACATTTGTATTAGTAAAATAAAAAATTATTTCAAACTTTCCCAGAAAATTTTTTTTTGTTCTGTTCAAATCATAAATATGAAAATTCAACTATTCGACTTTTGATTGAAAATTTATTATTGATAAGTTCAAAATACAACTAATTGGTTGAAAGTAGATATGCTTCAATAAAAATTCATTTTTTTCAATGATAATTTAACTATTCCATTTTTTATTTTAAATTTATCCTTTATAAGTTGAAATTTAAACTTTTTGGTAGAAAGTTCATATTTTTTTATTGAAAAGTCAAATACTAGGTTGAAATTTAATCTATTTTGTAAGAAATTCATTTTTTATCTGAAAATTTAACTATTCCATTTTTGGTTGAAAGCTCATCCATGATAAGTTTAAAATTCAACTAATTGGTTGAAATTTGATCTACTTTGTTGAAAGTTTATTTTTTAAATTATATTTAAACTATTTCAATTTCGGTTGAAAATTTATCCTATCACGAATTAAAATTTAAACTGTTTGGTAGAAAATTCATCTTTTTTGTTTGAAAAGTCAACTACTTGGTTGAAAGTTGACCGACTTTGTTAAAAATTAATTTTTTATCCGAAAATTAAACTACTCCATTTTTTGTTGAAATTTTATCCCTTATAAGTTGGAATTTAAACTGTTTGGTAGAAAATAGTTCAAAATTCAATTTATAAAGGATAAATTTTCAATCGACATTGGTATAGTACAATTATAATTTTTTTTTTAAATTTCAACAAAGTAGATCAAATTTCAACCAATTAGTTGAATTTTAAACTTATCCAGGATAAATTTTCAACCAAAAATGGAATAGTTACATTTTCAGATAAAGAATTAATTTTTAACCAAGTAGATCTAATTTCAACCAATTAGTTGAATTTTAAAATTATCATGGATAAATTTTCCACCAAAAATGGAATTGTTAAATTTTCAGATAAAAATGAATTTTTAACAAAGTAGATCAACTTTCAGCCAAGTAGTTGACTTTCTAATCAAAAAGCTGAATTTTCTACCAAATACTTTAAATTTTAATTTATAAAGAACAAATTTTTTACCGAAATTGGTATAATTTAATTATAATTAAAAAAAATTTGAACAAAGTAGCTCAAATTTCAACCAATTAGTTAAATTTTAAACTTATCAAGGATAAATTTTAAGCCAAAAATGGAATAGTAACATTTTCAGATAAAGAATAAATTTTTCAACAAAGTAGATCAAATTTCAGCAGAGCAGTTGATTTTTCAATCAAAAAAAGATTAATTTTGTACCAAATAGTTTAAGTTTCAATTTATAGAGGATAAATTTTTGACCGAAATTGATATAATTTAATTATAATTGGAAAAAAATCAACAAAGTAGATGAAATTTCAACCAATTTGTTGAATTTTAAACTTATCAAGGACAAATTTTCAACCGAAAATGGAATAGTTACATTTTCAGATAAAGAATAAATTTTTTAACAAAGTAGATCAAATTTCAGCAAAGTAGTTGATTTTTCAATCAAAAAAATATTAATTTTGAACTAAGTAGTTTAAGTGTCAATTTATAGAGGATACATTTTTAACCGAAATTGGTATAATTAATTTATAATTAAAAAAAAATCAACAAAGTACATCAAATTTCAACCAATCAGTTGAATTTTAAACTTATCAAGGATAAATTTTCAACCAAAAATGGAATAGTTACATTTTCAGATAAAGAATAAATTTTTTAACAAAGTGGATCAAATTTCAACGAATAAGTTGAATTTTAAAATTATCATGGATAAATTTTCCACCAAAAATGGAATTGTTAAATTTTTAGATAAAAATGAATTTTTAACAAAGTAGATCAAATTTCAACCAATTATTTGAATTTTAAATTTACCAAGGATAAATTTTTAATCAAAAGTGGAATAGTTAATTTTTCAGATAAAAAATCAACTTGTAACAAAGCAGATCAACTTTTAACCAAGCAGTTCACTTTTCAATTAAAAAATAAAATTTCTACCAAAAAATTTAAATTTGAACTAATGAAGGATAAATTTTCAACGATAAATTAAATAGTTACATTTTCAGACAAAAAATAAATTTTTATTCAGGCAGGTCAACTTTCAATCGAGTAGTTGACTTTTCATTTAAAAAAGATGAAAGCTCTAGCAAACAGTTTAAATTTCAACTTATAAAGGATAAATTTTCAACCAAAAATGGAATAGTTTAATTATCATTTTTTATGAACTTTTAACAAAGTAGATGAGTTTTAACCAATTACTAGAATTTTTAACTAGCCAAGGATAATTTTCAACCGAAAATGGAATAGTGAAATCTTCAGATAAAAAATGAATTTTTAACAAATTAGATCAAATTTCCACCAATTAGTTGACTTTCATTTTGATCTAATTTGTTAAAAATTCATTTTTTATCTAAAAATTTCACCTTTCCATTTTTGGTTGAAAATTTATACTTGGTAAGTTTAAAATTCAAGTATTTGGTTAAAATTTGATCTACTTTGTTAAAAGTTTATAAAAAAATGATAATTAAACTATTCCATTTTTGGTTTAAAATATATCCTTTATAAGTTGAAATTTAAACTGTTTGGTAGAAAATTCTTTTTTTTTTTAATGAAAAGTCAACTACTTGGTTAAAAGTTGATCTACTTTGTTCAAAATTTATTTTTTATCTGAAAATTTAACTATTTAATTTTTGGTTCAAAGTTTATCCTTCATAAGTTCAAAATTAAAAAAATTGGTGGAAAGTTGATCTACTTTGCTAAAAATTCATTTTTTTATGTATAATAATGAAACTATTCCATTTTCGGTAGAAAATTTATCTTTCATAAATTGAAAATTAAACTATTTAGTAGAATATTCATATTTTTTTGAAAAATTAACTACTTGGTTAAAAGAGTATCTACTTTGTTAAAAATAAATTATTTATCGGAAAATTCAACTATTCAATTTTTGAATAATTTGATGTTAATTGCTTTTCTCCAATGTCCTAAAAGCAATATTTTTCATCATTGATTTTTATTTTGAAATTATGAAAAAATTGCTTTCAAACTTCACTGGGATTCGAACCCAGTTCTTTCAGATTGCCGGTCTGATGATCGAAGCATTATTTGATCCATTTTATCTTTTCAAAAAAATAACATCAAAAAATATAAAATATTTAATTTTTGGTTACTAATGTAACCTTGGTAATTAAAAAATTCAACTATTTAGCAGCAAATTCAGCTCTTTTTTTGGTTGCAAATTTAAATATTTGATTTAAAGTTGATCTACTTTGTTAAAAATTCATTCTTTTATATTATGATTTAACTATTCCATTTTTGGTTAAAAATTTATTCCTTAAAGTTGAAAATTCAATAAAGTTGAAAATTCTCTTATTTGGTAGAAAATTGATCTTTTTTGGTTAAAAATTAAATTACTTGGTTGAAAGTTGATCTACTTTGTTAAAAATTCATTTTTTGTCTGGAAATTAAATTGTTCCATTTTTGGTTGAAAATTTATCAATTATTAGTTGAAAATTCAGTTATTTGGTTCAAAATTAGTTTTTTTTTTTTAAATATTTTTGTTTATTCACATTTACACTTTATTCTTTATTTCGTCCAAAAGGGTGACGATGAAAAATTATTGCATGACTTCTATAAATTCATTTTTTTCGCTCACTGACAATACGATTTTTTGTATTTTCTTGGGCGTGACAAATGCGGAAATATGGTGAGTAAGTGTGACTCCTGCACGCGACAGAAGCAATTTTTATAAAGCGCTTTCCTTGTTGAAAAACAGGAATGGTTAATGGAATTTTGTGAGAAGGCGTTTTTGGGACAATGAGAATTATTGTGTGGAAATAAAAATGAGCAAAACCCCAAAATGATGAGATTCATTGTTAAAACCACTGAAAAGTTTCTTTGTGGCATTACGAACAGATTTTTTTTTATTCAAAAAATTTCTCACGTGTTTCAAGTCGATTGAACATTTAAAAATTTTAAATTAATATGAAATGAACAATGCACGTTTGTTCATTTTTGCCTAATGTTTACAAAGAAAATATTTTTTATTAATTTTTTATTTTTTATTTAGCAAATAAATTATTTTGTTAAGAAATCTTGTTCAATTGATTGAAAATTAAACTACTTCGCTTAAAATTAATTTATGCAGTTGAGGACTCATCTAATTAATTGAAAATTTAACTATTTCAATTGAAGAATATTGATCTTCTTCGTCAAAAAACAAAAGTACAAAATTTGACTGAAAATTCAAGTATTTCGTTGAAAATTCGTCTTTCCTTATAGAAATTTCATCTTAGGCATTTTTGTTTACAAATTCAAATCTTCAGTTAAAAATTCTTATTTTGTTGTTCTTGAGGATTCAACTATTCTGTTGAAAATTCGCGTTTTCAGTTTAAAAAACCAATGACTTGAAAATAATCTTTTTTGTTAAATATTCACATTTTTGGTTCTAAATTTAACTATTTCGTTTAAAATCCATTTAAAAAATTTCTTTTACTGAAATTTCGATTATTTCATTTTTTTGGTAGAAAATCCGTTAAGTTGAAAATTCAACTACTTGGTTTAAAATTTATCTTTCTGCATTAAAATTTTATTTATATGTTTGAAGATTCAAATATTTTGTTAAAAGTTTCTCTTTTGGTTGAAAATTGATTATTTATATTTTCCTGTAAAATAGCCCTTTTTCGGGTTCGACATTATTTTGAACCACGTTACTTTACATGGGGGGGGGGGAGAATAATATAGGGTCGTCAACGGGGGGGGCAAGCGCGACTTTGACCTAGTCCAAAATAAAAAAACATTGGTATTGCAATATATAATTCTGTATTTGCACCTACTGTACTGTACGTTAGCAAGGCCTAGGATCTGGTCCTTGTCTAAAAATGCATAAAATTGGTAATATAATGTATAATTCTGTTTTTGCATACTGTGCTCTACGATAGCGGGACCTGGTCCTCATCTAAAATAGCATAAAATCGGTATTGCAATAGATAATTCTGTATTTGCACCTACTGTATTGTACATTAGCAAGGCCTAGGATCTGGTCCTTGTCTAAGAAAATGCATAAAATTGGTAATATAATGTATAATTCTGTTTTTGCATACTGTGCTCTACGATAGCGGGACCTGGTCCTTATCTAAAATAGCATAAAATCGGTATTGCAATAGATAATTCTGTATTTGCACCTACTGTATTGTACATTAGCAAGGCCTAGGATCTGGTCCTTGTCTAAGAAAATGCATAAAATTGGTAATATAATGTATAATTCTGTTTTTGCATGCTGTGTTCTACGATAGCGGGACCTGGTCCTCATCTAAAATAGCATAGAATCGGTATTGCAATATATAATTCTGTACCTGCACCCACTATGCTATATGGTAGCAAGGCCCTGACCTATTCCAAAATAACATAAAATTGGCATTGCGATATATAATTCTGTACCTGCACCCTCCGTGCTATGCAGCAGCGAGTCCACGAACTTTACCCAGCAGTAAGAAATTATTTGAAATTTTATTTTATATTAATAATTTTGTTATTGTTTTGGTCCACCCTACTATCAACACCGACAATATGATTTCTTTGTATTTTCGGAGGCGTGACAAATGCGAAAATACGGTGAGTAAGTATGACTACTGCACGCGACAGAAAGACGCCAACAATAGGAGGAAAGATTTTTATTACGAGTTTTCCTTGTCGGGAAACAGGAATGCTTAATGGAATTTTGTGAGAAGGCATTTTTAGGACAATGAGGATTATTGCGTGGAAGTAAAAATGAGAAAATCTTTGTCTTTCTGCACATGTTGGATTTGTCAGCTTGGGGCTATAAAAGTCTTTTCTTTTTGTTGGGCACTAAAATGATACTTTATAAGAGGGGTTTCAAAATATACTTTAAGAAGCAAGGTCTCTATTATATTAAGATCTTTAGGAATATCGAGGTCATTTTTCTCAAGGTTTCTTAGAACTTGGATACTCCTTCTCACTCTCTGATAAGTGGGCAGCTTAATTTAATATTTTATAATTTTATTTTTCGGAATTAAGATCCACAAAATTTTTATTTTTTACTGGTAAAATAAGTTAAATTTTTTTAGTGCGGATAATTTTGTTTTCTTCAATTAATTCACTTATTTAGTAGTTGAACTTTTTTTGCAAATATTTCATTTCTACCAAATGAGATAACTTTTTAAATACAAAATACGAATTTTCAACAAAAGTTGAATTTTCTATTGATAAGAAATATTTCTTAATAAATTAATAAACAAAATTTCATCCAAAATGTTCAATTTTAAAGCCAAAAAGAGAATCTTTCAATAAAATAGTTGAATTTCTAACAAAATAATTAAACTATTTACAAAATATGAGTTTAGCACCTAAAAATAATTGTCTACTAAAAATAATTAATTCTTATCAAAATGAATACAGTTTAAAACAAATATGTAGTCGAAATTTAAACCAAGAAAAACTATTTCTACGAAAAGAGCGAATTTTCGACGAAATACAACAATTTGTAACCTTATCGTTGCATTTTTAGTAGTTGAATTTTTTAAATGTTTAAATTTCCAATTAAAAATCCATTATTAATTAAATTTCATCAATAACAGATTTGTAATTGTAGAAATAAATTTTTTATTTAAAAAGCGAATTTTTCACAAAACGGTTGAAATTTCTACCAGGCTGTTTAGTTTTTAAGCCCAAGAGACGAATTTTCTTAAAATCGTTTAAATTTTAAATAAAAAATTGCCATTCTCAGCAATCAAATAGATAAATTTCGATTGAAAAATTAATTAAAAAAAAAATGGATTTACACCAGAGTAGTTCAATTTGCAACCAAATATCTGAATTTCAAACTAAAATTATTTCTTTTTCTTTAAAAAAAAATTTTTTTAAATAATTCTCTGCTCATTTAATTAACTGTTTTTCCAAACTAAAAAGATAAATTTTTAACTAAATAATAGAAGCTTTAACTGAAACATTCTAACATTTTAAACCAAAAATGATGAATTTGCAACCAAAAATAGACATTTTTGCCAAAAAAGTCCATTTTCAAATTATTTTTCTACTAAAAAAGTCGAAATTGCAACAAAATACATCAATTTTCAGCCAAGAGAACTAATTTTTAAACAAAAAAGTAGAACTTTTAACACAATAAATACATTTTCAACCAAATTTTTGAATTCTCAACCAAACATTTGAATTTTCTTCTGTTTTTTAAAGTATAAATTTTCCACCAAAAAAGTAGAATCGAAAGAAAAATACATACATTTTCAACTAAATAATTATATTTTCAACCAAAACAGACCAATTTTAAACCGAAAATACAATAGTTAAATTTGTTGTTAAGAAATTAATTTCTAACTATGAAAATAACGAGTTATCAAGAAAATCCTTCAATTTTTAACCAAAGAAATTAATTTTATCTGAAATGGTGTATTTTCAACTAAGATAAATAAATTTTTAACAAAGTAATTTAACTTGGAGTTGAATTCAAAAACCGAAAATGTAAATTTTTAACAAAAAAGTTCATTCTTAATCGAAATATATTAATATTTAACCAGGCAGTTGCAGTTGTAAGCAAAAAATGTGAAATTTCTAGAAAAAATATGAATATAAAAAAAGTGTAACCAATGTGTTCAATTATTTATAATTAATTAATATTTGATTTTTAATTAATATATCAGACGAATTATTTGTTTCAGAACAAATAAAAATCTTCCCCAGCCCGAGTTTGAACCAGGAGTGCCACTATGAGTCACGAGCGTTTAACAATTTCGTCAGCGAGACTTTAGCAGATTGATTTTTGTTCAAAACTCCTTCAAAGGATGGGGAATACTTTTTTTCTCTTTCTCAACAAATTATTTGTTCGAAGTAATATTTAAACATCGAATTTGAATTTAATATTATTTTAAAACTCAGATGTTATCAAAATTTAAATACGGTAAACGCTCGAGACTAATGTATAGTGTCGTTCCTGGTTCAAATCCCGGCTGAGGCAAATTTTTTTTCTTGTTCTCAAAAAATTATTTGTGCGAACGGATCGTTAAGAATTGTATTTTAATTAATTAAAATCTATAAACCAGAACTTTAAGATTCTCAAAACATTATTTAGATAAAACTTTAGTTATTTATAGATAAGTTAAAGCTCAGAATTTATTTGAAGCAACAATATCTAATTATAATTTCTTTGTGTGATTTATTGAGAAAAATATAAAATCAGGTCCCTTAGCTCTGTCTAATGGAACCCTTATTGAGTAGGCACTTTATCTAACTGGTGAAAACTAAACTGATCGGACCCTCTATTTTTTTCATTTCGTTTCACCCCTTCTTTACTTTTCCCAGCCTGCTCACACTTTCGTAGGACTTCATTTATTTGTGTTCAATTTTACCCTTTTAGGATCTTACAACTTGTTTCTAGAAGAGGTCTATTATCATAATTTCGTGGCCGATCTCAACCTTGACTTTGATGAATGATCAATCATCAATCTGAAGATGAATGTACTTAATTTTGATGAAATTGTAATAAGTGGATCAATTTATGTCAAGGCTCTGCTGAAGAGAATTTAAAGTTCATTTTATGAAGGGCACGAATCAATTTTGGGCTGATTGAAATTGGAATTATTTTAAATTTTGTTTAACTTTTAAAATCGTTAACAATTATTTGTAACTTCGAATAATTATTATACTTAGTTTTGAGTTTCAGGGATTCATGATAATCTCTTCCCTCTTCCCTCTTCCCTCTTCCCTCTTCCCTCTTCCCTCTTTCTTTTCTTCATTTATTTCAGGATAAAATTTTTTTCGAATTTTTTTTAAACATTATTGATCAAAGAGGACATTTTAAATTTTAGTAGCAAAAAATTTTCAATGTTGGGACATAATTAGGTTCTCAAAATTTCGCTACTACAGTACAATTTTTAACAAAGCTTAGAATATCCTAATTATCGAAATTTTACAATTTTTCCTCTGGTGAAACAATTTTTCTTTAATTAAGAATATTTCAAAAAAATTCCAAAATTTTATTTTAAAAAACCGGAAGATTTTAAGGCAATTTTTCTATTCTTTCAAGATTTGTTTTAAATTGTAGGAAAAATGTAGATAATTTCAATAGTTGAAATATCAACTGTTACATTTTTCTTATCTTGATTCGCTAGGTTTAAAATGCAACTATTTTTACAGAAATTCAACTATTTTGCTAAAAATTTAAATATTTTGTCAAAAATTTAAATATTTTATTAAAAATTAAAATATTTTGTTAAAAATTCTACTTTTGCTTAAAGATTTATGTTTCTGGCTAAAAACTTTACTATTTTGTTGAATTTTTTTTTTTAATTTTTAAAATTTAATTTCTTTTTTAAATTTAATTTATTCACTGAAAATTTAATTTTTTTAGTTGTATTTTTAATATTTCAAAAGATTTAAAAAGTCCAATTACAAAAATTTCGGAAGATTTTAATGTAATCTTTCTAATTTTTTAGGATTTAAATATTTTTTTTTTATGAAAAACTTTAATAATTTAAAAATATATTAAGAAATTTGAGAAGTTTTAAAAAGATCAAAAAAGAATTTAAACTATAATATGATTTCAAATAAAAAAAAAGGTTAAAATAACTGAACTAATTTGGAATTTAAGTAATTCGGAAAAAGAAGCGTTTTCAGAATTTTAAAAGGTTTTAAAAGAATCAAAAGAAATTCTTAAAATTCCTGAGAAAATTTCAAATGATTTTTATTTAGAAAAATGACTTTTTAGAAAAAATTCAAACATATTTCAACACATTCATTTATTAAATTTTAGATAACGTCCTAAATAATGTAAACAGATTTCAGAATATTTCAAATCAAATTTTTTCACTTTTGCAAGATAAAAAAGTTAAAAAAAAAGATCGAGCAAGTTTAGGAGATATTTAGCAATTTTGAAAATAATTAGAAAAAATTTAAAACTTGCAAAGATTTTTTAATTTCTTTTTTTTTTCAAATGTATATTTCTTAAAATTACGTAATAAGAAGATTTTTAAGAATCTTGAAACGTTTCAAACTAATGAAATACAAATTCACCAATGTAATTGAAAATTCATCTCTTTTTTGAACAATTTCTCTTTTTAGTAGAAAATTAACATTCTTGTTTATTTTAGTTTTAGGTTGCAAGTTCAACTATTTTGTTAAAAATTTAATCATTTTGTTGAAAATTCAACTTTGTTCAAAAAAATTCTTCTTTTTGGCTGCAGAATTTATTTATTTTGATTTATTTTATTAATTTTTTTATTTTAATATTACTAATATTTATTTCTATTTATTAATTGAAAAAAATTATAATGAAGAATTTGACTTTTTTGTTGAAATTGCTTTTATTTCATTTAAATTTTTTAATTAAATTTTTGTACTGATAATTAAATTTTTCCTAATGAAAATTTAATATTTCAATTTTTAGCCTTTCTTAGTTGAAAATTCCGTTTTCGGGTTGAAAATTAATATTATTGTTTGAAAATTCGTCTGTTTATTTTTAAAGTTCATCTAAATAGTTGAATTTTAATTTTTAGAAAATTATATTTTAATCAAAAGGATAAAATTCTTAAATAAATGTTATCTTTTTCTGTTGAAATATCATTTTTCAAAAATGAATTCTGAACAGTAAGAGTTATAGCTAACAGTTCAACAAAACAAATTAAAAACAAATTTTTTACCAAAGAAGAGAAAATTCCTAATAATTTTGGTAGGAGCTTTATATTTTTTCGTTAAAATATAATTTTTTCAAAAATCCAAATTTAATTATTTGATTAAAAATTGAACTATTTTATTTAAAAATTTTATATTTTATTGAAAAATCACGCCTTTGGTTCATAATTTGACTATTCTGTTGATTTTTTTTTGATTTTTTTTTATATTTAATATTCTTGTTACTCATCTTAGCTGCAAGTTTAAAATGTAACTATTTGGTTAAAAATTTCACTTAAAAAAAATTCTACAATCTTTTAAAAAATCTTCTTTTTTGACTTCAAAATTCAACTATTTAGTTAAAAATACTATTGTTTTTGGTTAAAATTTAATATTTATTTATTAAAAATTCCGGCATTTGTCTAGAAATTTATCTTTATATGTGGAAAATTGATCTATTTCATTAAAATTGTAAATGTAACTGATTTGGTTAGAGATTAAAAATCAACGTTTTTCCAAAACATTTTACTTTTCAAATGGAAAATTTTCGCATTTTTTGGAAAATTCAACTGTTCCTAGTTCAAGTTCTATTTTTTTTCTTCAGACATAAATTTATCATCCATCTGATTAAAAATTCATTCCTTCGGCTAAGAATTTGACTATCTTGTTAAAAATTCCTTTTTTCATTTTATTTCTCTTACTGAAAATTACATTTTTTTAAATGGAAATTTAATTGCTAATATTGAAAATTCGTCTTTTTTGGTAAAAATTTATACTTCTTTGGTTAAAATATTAACAAAGACAGTTTTTCAGAATTCATATTAGTTGTAGGTTTAAAATTCTACAATTTCATTAAAACCTCAACTATTTTGTGAAAAATTGTACTCTTTACTAGCAAATTATGTCCTTTCAATTTTATTTTTCTTACTAAAACTTAAATTCTTTTACTGGAAAATTAAATTCTCTTTGATGAAAATTCAGTATTAAAAATACAAATTTTTTGTTAAAAATTTTAATATTATGTACAAATTTCTACTTTTTGCTTAAAAATTTATGTCTCTTGCTACGACTTTGACTATTTTGTTTAAAATGCATTTTTAAAATTAAATTTTTGTGCAAAAAATCTAATTCTTATACTAAAAATTAAATTTTTCTTTATGAAAATTTAAGCTTTCAATTCTTGGTTTTTCTTTGAGGAAAATTCCTGTTTTTGGTAGAAGATTAATGCTTTCATTTGAAAATTCGTCCTTTTATTTTTTTAATTCACCTATTTTGGTAGAAAAATAATCTTTTTTGGTTGAAATATCAATTTTTTTAAATTCAAAATTTAACTATCCGATCAAAAATTCAACTATTTTTTTGAGCTTGTAAAAATTTTGTTAAAATTTCGTTTTTCTTTTTAAGTTTTCCTCCTGAAAATTAAAGTTTATCAACTGTAAACTTAATTTTTCTGATTGAAAATTGATTTTTGTTTGAAAATTTATTTTTCATAGTTATATATTTTTTGGTAGAAATTTAATATTTTTAGTTGAAATACATAACTATTACATTTTTTTGTAAAATTCATATTAGTTGTAAATTTAAGATTCAACTATTTAGTTAAAAATTTCACTATTGTATTAAAAATTCAACTATATTCTAAAAAATTCCTCTTTTTGGCTTCAGAATTCCACTATACTACTTTTTGCTTGAAAATTCATGTCTCTATATGAGAATTTGACTTTTTTGTTTAAATTGCTTTCTTTTAATTTAAATGTTTGTACTAAAAATTATGTTTTTCTTTATAAAAATTTAACGTTTCAATTCTTAGTCTTTCTTAGTTGAAAATTTCTGTTTTTGGTAGATAATAAATTTCCTTGTTTACAAATTCGTGTGATTTTTTTAAAAATTGATCTAAATAGTCAAATTTGAATTTTTTGAAAAATGATAATTTAACTAACAAATAAAATTCCTAACAAAATTGGTAGGAGTTTTGTCTTTTTTCTTTGAAATATCAATTTTCAAAAATAAATTCTGAACAAAAAATGTAAAGTTGACATTTCGAAAAAAAATCTTACCAAAAAAGATAAAATTCTTACCAATTTTAGTGGGAATTTTATCTTTTTTAGTTTAAATATAATTTTTCCAAAAAATCCAAATTTAACTATTTAAATAAAGATTGAAATGATTTGTTAAAAATTGAACTAATTTGTTGAACATTTAAATATTTGATTGAAAATTCATGCCTTTGCTTTAGAATTTGACTATTCTGTTGATTTGTTTTTTTTTTTTTTTTGTAAAAATTTAAGATTCTTGTTACTCACCTTAGCTTTGACTTTAAAATGTAACTATTTAGTTAAAAAATTTCGCTATTTAAAAAAATGCAACTGTCTTCTAAACAAATCTTCTTTTTTGACTTCAAAATTCAACTATTTAGTTGAAAATTTTATTGTTTTTGGTTAAGATTTAATATTTATTTATTGAGAATTCTACCATTTGCTTAAAAGTTCATCTTTATATTTATAATATCTATCTATTTGATTAAAATTTTAAATGCAACTAATTTGTTTAAAAATTAAAAACCAACGTTTTTCCAAAAGATTTTAGTTTTTAAATGGCAAATTCACCCGTTCTTTTTTGTAAATTTAACAGTTCCTAGTTCAAGCTCAATTTTTTTTATTTAAACTTTAATGAATCATCTTTTGAGTTGCAAATTCAACTTTTTGTTTTTTAAAAATTCGTCTGTCTTAAACCAAAATGTACTTTTTTGTTAAAAATTAATATTTTTGTCATTAAACATCAACTAGTTTCTGAAAAATTCGACCTTTTAGCTTGAAAATTAAATTTTTAATTTAAACATGCAACTTTGATAGTTAAAATTTCATCTTTGTTTGTTGAAGATTCAACATTTTTGTTGAAAATTTAATTATTTTGTTTAAAATTAAACAATTTGTCAAAAAGTTATCTTCTTGTCGTAAAATGGAACCATTCTATTAAACATTCGTCTTTTTTTTAATTGAAAATTTATTTTTTATTTGTTAAAAATCTTACAAGATGAAACTGCTCAGATAACGAAAAATTGGACAGAAAACTCAGCAAATTTTGAAAATTAAATTTTGCCGCCACGCTGAAATCAGAGTTTATGGTATTCGAAAATTTAATTTAATTCTTGATCTGCCTAAATGCGTTTCTAATTTTCTTAATTTTCCTCCACCGAATACCTAAATTTGAAAAAGATTAGATTTCTCGTTTGATTAAGTCATAAAATAGGATCTAAGATGTTTCCTAGTGGTGGGGATTTGCAATTAAACAGAAAATTGTGTTTACGATAGGGCGTAGAACCAATTACTACCATTGTTCGAAATTTCAATGGAGCTGAAATTAGTCTATTGATCGGGACATTTTAGAGGTAAATGTCTTGTCGGTTCAAGTTGAAGCTTTTCGCGTGCAATGGTCCCTTAAACTCTTAAAGCCTTAATCAAACAGATTGCTCTTCGGAATTAGGAGTTTAAGCTCTATTCAAATTTCAAGGTACCATCTTAAATCTACTGGGGATTCCCTTGTACAGATTCTACTTTTAGAGACTGCTACTGACTTTCACCCAAGGGAACTTTTAAGTCCAGGAGCTTTAATTAAGACTCCAGGTTGCGAGCTTTCATTCCTGAATTTTGATTTGTGTATTCAAAGCCTTTCGAAAAAAAGTTTTTTACAGTTTCAAAAACTTTCTGGTATTTTTTACCATAAATTGCTCAAAATTCCCATAAATTTCCGGCAATTATTAATATTTCAAAATTGAATTTTTGGAAATTTATGGTTAGTTACCATAAATTACCTGAAATTTTCCACCAAGTACTCAAAAATCTCATAAATTTCTGGAAATGTGTTACCATAAATAACCTGTAAAATTAACATAAATCAAGGAAAATTTCCATAAATTTCCGGAAATTTAAAAACATTTTAGAGTTGAATTTGGTGCAATTTATTGTACGTTACCATACATTACCAAAAATTTTCGGGAAATTTATCAAAATTTTTATAATTGAATTTTGGGTAATTTATGGTAAGTTACGATATTTACCTGTAAAATTATCATAATAGCCAAAAATTTCCATAAATTTCCAGAAATTAATAACATTTTAAAATTTAATTTTTAGAAATTTATGGTTAGTTACCATAAATTACCTGAAATTTGCCATCAAGTACTCAAAAATCTCATAAATTTGTGGGAATTTAAAAACATTTTAGAGTTGAATTTGGTGCAATTTATTGTACGTTACCATACATTACCAAAGATTTTCCGGAAATTTATCAAAATTTTTATAATTGAATTTTGGGTAATTTATGGTAAGTTACGATATTTACCTGTAAAATTAACATAATAGCCAAAAATTTCCATAAATTTCCAGAAATTAATAACATTTTAAAATTTAATTTATGGAAAATTATGGTTAGTTACCATAAATTACCTGAAATTTTCCACCAAGTACTCAAAAATCTCATAAATTTCTGGAAATGTGTTACCATAAATAACCTGTAAAATTAACATAAATCAAGGAAAATTTCCATAAATTTCCGGAAATTTAAAAACATTTTAGAGTTGAATTTGGTGCAATTTATTGTACGTTACCATACATTACCAAAAATTTTCCGGAAATTTATCAAAATTTTTATAATTGAATTTTGGGTAATTTATGGTAAGTAACGATATTTACCTGTAAAATTACCATTAAAGCCAAAAATGTCCATAAATTTCCAGAAATTAATAACATTTTAAAATTGAATTTTTGGAAATTTATGGTAAGTTACCATAAAGTACCAGTAATTTTACCAGCAATTACTTAATAATCTCATAAATTTCTGGAAATTTGCTACTATAAATTACCTATCAAATTAACAAAAATCAAAGAAAATTTCCATAAATTTCCGGAAATTTATAAGAAAAATTAATTTGAACTTTGGGCAATTAATCGTTATTCACGATAATATACCTGTAATGTTACCATGAATTACTTTAAAAATATATAAATTTCTGGAAATTTATCAAAATATTCAAAATTGAATTTTTTGCAATTCATGGTAAGTTACCATAAATTACCTCTAAAATTAATATGAATCAACGAAAATTTCCACATATTTCCAAAAATTTATACACATTCTAAAATTGAATTTTTGGCAATTTAAGGTAACTTACCATATCTACCTGGGAAATTACCATAAATTCCCGGAAATTTCCATAAATTCCCGGAAATTTATAAACCTTTATATATTAGTTCCTGGAAATTTATAAACATGTTAAAATTGAATTTTGGGCAATGTATGGTAACTTACCATATTTACCTATGAAATGACCATTATTGATCGAAAATTTCCATTAATTTCTGGACATTTCTAGACATTTCCAATTTTAATTTACGGTATTTTACGGTAATTTTTCATAAATTGCCTGTAAAATCATCATAAATGATCGAAAATTTTCATAAATTTCTGAAAATTTATGAAAATTTTCGATCATTTATGATGATTTTACAGGTAATTATGGTAAATTACCGAAAATTAAAATTGGAAATGTCTAGAAATGTCCAGAAATTTATGTGGAAATGTTTATTAATTCATGTTAATTTTACACGTAATTTATTGCAACTTACCATCAATTGAAAAAAATTCAATTTTAAATATTTTGATAAATTTCCAGAAATTTATACATTTTTAAAATAATTTATAATAAAATTACAGGTATATTATCGTAACTCACGATCAATTTTCCAAAATTCAAATAAATTTTTTTTTATTTTCCGAAAATTCTTGCAATTTATCATAATTTTACAGGTAAATACAGTAACTTACCATAAATTACCCAGCATTCAGTTTTAAATATTTTGACCAATTTCAGGAAATTTATGAAATTTTTAAGTAATTGATGGTAACATTACAGGTCAAAAATTCAATTTTGCATGTTTATAAATTTCCGGAAATTTCTGGAAATTATCGTTGATTTATGTTAATTTTACAGGTAATTTATGGTAACAAATTTCCAGAAATTTATGAGAATCTTAAGTAATTGATGGTAACATTACAGGTAATTTATGGTAACTTACCATAAATTTCCAAAAATTCAATTTTTAAATGTTATTAATTTCTGGAAATTTTTTACCTATAATGGTAATTTTATAGGTAAATATGGTAACTTCCCATAAATGATCAAAAATTAACTTCCGAACATTATGAAAAATTCCGGAAATTTATCAAATTTTTTGGTAATTTGTGGTAACCTATATTAAATTGCCCAAAAGTCAAGTTTTAAATGTTTATAAATTTCCGGAGATTTATGAAAATTTTCGATAATTTATGAGGATTTTACAGGAAATTTATGGTAACTTACCGTAAATTACCAAAAATTAAAATTGGAAATGTCTAGAAATGTCCACAAATTTCTGGAAATTTTCGATCAATGATGGTAATTTCACAGGTAAATACAGTAACTTACCTTAAATTATCCAGCATTCAATTTTAAACTTTTTGACCAATTTCAGGAAATTTATGAAATTTTGAAGTAATTGATGGTAACATTACAGGTAATTTATATTAACTTACCATAAATGGTCAAAAATTCAATTTTTACATGTTTATAAATTTCCAGAAATTTCTGGAAACGTACAACAAATTGCACAAAATTCAACCTTAGAATGTTTTTAAATTTCTGGAAATTTATGGCAATTTTTCTTAATTTATCTTAATTTTACAGGTTATTTATGGTAACAAATTTCGAGAAAGTTATGAGATTTTGGAGTAACTGATGGCAAAATTACAGGTAATTTATGGTTACTTACCATAAATCATCCAAAATTTACATTAAAGAATTATTATATAATTCTTTAATATAAATATTTTTAATTTCTTTATTTCTTTAACATAAATTAATTATTATAAATTTCTTTAATATAAATATAAATTATTATATAAATCTTTAAATATAATTATATTAAAGAATTTTTATAAAGTGTCGGGAATTTATGACATTTGTTGGTAATTTGTGGTCATTTTACAGTTAAATATCGTAACTTACCATCAATTACCCAAAATTAAATTTTTTAAATTTAGGTAAATTTCCGGAAGTTTATGTAAATTTTTGGTAATTTATGGTTACCTACAATAAATTGCCCTAAATTCAAATCCTAAATATTTATGAATTTTTGAAAATTTATGAAAATTTTTGGCAATTTATGGTAAACTACAATAAATTTCACAAAACTCAAGTTTTAAATGTTTATAAATTTCCGGAAAATTTTTGGGTAGCTTATGGTGATATTAGAGTTAATTTATGGTAACTTACCATCGATTGCCGAAAATTCAAATTAATTTGTTTCAATTTTCTGGAAATTTATAGGAATTTATAGTCATTTATAGTAATTTTACAGATAAATATGGCAACTCAACATAAATTACCCAATATTCAATTTTAAACATTTTGACAAATTTCCTGAAATTTATACATTTTGTGCAATTAATGGTAATATTACATGTAAATTATTCAAAATAAAGATAAATTACCCAAAATTCAATTTAAAAATGTTTTTAAATTTTCGAAAATTTGTCTTTATTTTCCTTAATTTATGTTAATTTTGCAGGTAAATATAATAACTTACCATAATTTAGGCCAAATTATATTTGAACCATCTTTATAAATTTTTGGAAATTTCTTAAATTTTTTGGTAGTTTATAGTAATATTACAGTTAATTTATGGTAACGTACCATAAATTGCCTAAAATTCAAATTTAAAATGTTTCTAAATTTCTGGAAATTTACCGTCACTTATGATAATTTTACAGCTAAATTATGAAAACTGAAGATAAATTACTCAAAATTCAGTTTAAAAATTTAAATAAATTTACGATAATTTGACGAACTATATGAAATTTCTTTTAAAACAGATAAATATTAAATTTTCTTTAAGTGGAATTTTTATTTAGAAAGGATTTTAGTTATTTTTTCAACACCAAAATATAAAATCTAAATACAAAGTTAGTTTTCTATGAAAAATTTAAATATTCAACAAACTAGACAAATTTTCATTTATAAAGTATGACTTTTCAACAACACAGTTGAATTTTCAATCCAAAAAGGATGACGTTTTAACAAAATTGTTTAATTTTCTACCAAATACTTGCATTTTATCCATGAATGATAAAATTTATTTTAAAACTGTTTAAATTTGATTTGAAACAAAATTTCTTAAATTGTTCAATTTTCATTAAAAAAATATTCTAGTTGACTTTTCAAAATAAAAGTATGAATTTTGTAACAAAAAATAAATTTCGCCAAAAATAATTTGATTTTTAAATCCAAAAAGACGAGTTTATAATTAAACAAGATGGCTTTTCCACAAACTTGTTGAATTCTCTACCATAATAGTTGCATTTTTACCCAGGAAAGATGAAATTTCTCTTAAAACAGATCAACTAAAAAAAATAGAAAAAAAATAGTTGAATTTTCATCCAGAAAAGATTTCAAAAAATTAATTTCTAGAAAAAAAATGAATTTTCAACAGTTGATTTCTTTCCAAATAAGATAATATTTGTACTAAAGCACATGATTTTTCATAAAAATCAACAATTTTTTGTTTGAAAGTTGAACATTCATCTAGAAAAAATTTCAGTTGATTTTTCAGCACCAAAATATAAATTTAAAAAAAAAGTAAATTTTCTAAGAAATAGTTAAAGTTTTAACAAAAGAGTAGAATTTCCAACAAAAAGGTATGATTTTTTAACAAAATAGTTTATGTTCAACTATAAATTAATGGGAGTTTGTACACGTGCCAAAAAAATGAAGTTAATTTTAACGAAACTTCGGTACAAATAGTAATTAAATTAAAATTTGTGTTGACGATTTTGTGGAATTTGTTTTATTTGAAATTGAATTTTATTTGTAAGTAAAGGATGAAAATTGCTTATTTCTTTATAAGATTTGCTTATAAATATTGCATTGTACAATTAATTTTTTGGCCTTCTTTGTGCACAGTCGTTTTAAAATTAAATATCACAGTATCGACAACTGTAATTTGGTGATTGTGAATTCTCATTTGTTAAATCTTTTTGGGCTTTAACGAACGACATTTATCCATTTTTTCGTGCCTATTGTCGTTTTTCAGAAATGTCCTTTGTTCAAAAAATTCATGTTTTCAATTTTAATGTTGTTTTTTTACGAATAAAATAAAAACTATGTGTTCTTAGAAAAAGTGATCCATAACCAATTTGCAGAACTTTTTTGGAAGCATAATTTTGGTTAATTTATCTTTTTTCGTATCTTGTATAGTCAGACGGCAAAGTGGAATTTTTGCTTTTTATTTTTTTTTACGAGTAAAATTAAAATTTTTGATTTTTCACAAAAAATATAAATGTTGCTTTGATAATCTTTTAGGTCGTGTAGACAATTTCTAAATCTTGAAAAAAAGTAGTCTTAACATTTTTTTAATTCTCTAGAATTTGTATTCAAAACGGCTGATCACAGACAGACATATTTGTAGAAACCTGTTTTTCAGGTTCAGAGGGTCTCAAAACTGGGTCATTTGACAAAAATGGGGGAGGTGGCAAATTTTAAATAAATCTAGTACCTTCCCTAATGAGAAATTGAAAATTAAAATAACTCACAGAAATATTGTTTATTCAAGCTTAACTTTGTTAAAAAGCTGTTAAAATCACGTTTTTTTTTATTAAAATTGAAATTCCAATTAAAGAAATTTGAAGCATTATATTTCAATTTTTTTTCAAAACGATGTGTAATTATTTTAATTTAAAAAATGTGTAGCGAACTTTCAACACATTCTATCTTCAATTGATCAAAAACTTGGTCAAGAATTGAAACGCTCCTTGGTTGGAAATTATTTGTGTAAAAATAGAATCTTTTTAAGCTCATGCTGCACTAAAAATAGAAAATTAGAAAAAATAATATATAGTTTAAGAATTCTTCAAAAATCCTTTTTAAAAAAATTAGTTGTATGCATTTTATGAAAATATTTTTCTTTAATACGGATATGAACATTCTAAAGGAAATTTATTATTAAAGTGTCAATGTACCCAGCGATTATTATAAGTATAAAATAAAAAAATGTAGGCCATAAATATTTGATGCAGTCTATCTATTGTTTTCGTCCATTTTTAAAAATATTTTCTTATTGTTTCGTTAGAAATTATCTTACTTGGATATTGTTACCAGTCTTTAGAAGGTTTCAGTTGCAGAAAATTAGTTCCTAAAATGGGGAGGCAAATTTTGATGTCAGTTTTTTAGGTTTCATATTCGCCCTTCGACAGTCGAATCTCTAGAGAACAACGACCTACCTACCCATTAATTTGTTTGTACAGAGCTCGTTGTCAGGGGTTCAGAATTTTTTACCCTCTTCTCTCTCTTCTGATAATACACTCTACAACAGCATCCTACGCTTCAATATAGGACCTGATGATTGAGAGGCACCAATGTAAATATAGCGACATGACGTAAGGCAATAGTCTTTTCTTTCATTTTTCGAGCATTGAATTCCAAACTTTAATTCGAATTATTTTCAGTTGAAAATATTTTTTTTTAGAACAAATAGTAATTGGATTGCTGTGGATCATAATTCTCCTACGCTCACTTTACTTACTTCTCATTCTTTCACTGTTTCTACAACCCTCATTCATATACTCTTCACCACTCACCCGCAATTCTCTATTAACCCTCTCCTCACTTCCCCTACTTCCCTGCACTCCAATACTTTCCCTCCGACACTTTTCCTCTTTTCGTCTACTTTCACTCCCATACTACACTAAAACTTACTTCTCATACTTTCCTATCCTTTAATTTCCAAGCTCTTTCCCTACTTCTTCCTCCCCTACTTCATCCTCCCCTATTTCATCCTCCCCTACTTAATCCTGGCATACTTTGCCACCCCTTCTTCTTTTCTGTTCTTTCCCTTTTCCTTACTTCTTCTGCAATCCTTCTCACTATCGCTCCCTTGATTTTTCATCACAGGTCCTCACTTCTCCTATTTCTCCGAAATTTTATATTTATTCATACCTACTCGCCCCCTCTTAGCCTACCAGCCCTACCCTCCCATGATTCTCCTCCTCTTACTTCTCTTGCTTTCCTTAACATTTTATTCCTTACATCTCCATTCACTTTCTACCCCTTTTAATACTTCTACCTTCTTGCGAGTCCTTCCCTCACTTTTTATTCTCTTTTATTCTTTATTCGCTGTATTCCCTCTCATCCCCTTCCTACACTTTCTATGCTCCCCTCTCCTTTACTTATTATACATTTAAAAACTCCCCCTCCTCTACTCACAATATAATCCCTCTCGTCACCTGTATTTCTCCCCGCTATCTTTAATTTTCCAACCCTACTCTCTAAGTTTTTTATTACTCTCACCACCTTTCATAATTTATCTACATCTCATAATATCACATTTCTCACATTTAACTTATCACTTCTTATTCTATTTCTTCCTTCCATAGTGCTCCTTTTATAACTTTCCCTATGACCGCTCACCTCCGTTTTTCTACTATTACGTACAGTCCAACACCGATACCGTTCCAACTTTGGGGCTCGAGGGGCGGAAAATTCCAGAAATTGCGGACTTATCGGATGCCCCACGTAGTCGGAAAACCCCAATTAGCGAGCGTGCCGTACGTTTGATGAAGTTTTAAGGAAAGTATACACTTATTGGATGGCAAGTTATAGGAGTTGGACTGTACCTGACTAGTCATGTCAGTCACTTCCCTTTTTTTTGCTTCCTCTACTTTTCCTACTTAACCAAACGTTCACGTTCCCTATCCTATTCGCTCTCTCTTTCTCTCTCTTTTGCTTATGGCCTTCTCTCTCTCTCTTGAATACCCCTATTTTCCTTACTATTACATCCCTCTTTAAATCCCACCCCTTTTCTTACTTTTCCCTTGTTTAATCCCCCTACTCTAATTCCCTTCGCTTAACCTCTCTTCTTCTTCCCGCGCGTCTAATATTTCCTCTTCCCTTAATTTTTATTTCTCTTATACAACTTTTCCTCTCTTGTGTACCTCTACTTCCTTACTAACCTCCCTTTTTTGATTCTACTCTTCCCTTACTTCTCCTCATCTCGGAAATTCCATACTTTCTCTTCCCTACTCTCGCTCTTTTAGCCTACTACTTTTCTCCTTCCACATTTCTCCTTCTCCTACATCATTTATCTTCCTTAACATTTTACTTCTTACATACCCATTCACTTCCTATTCATTCTCATACTCCTTCCTCCTGTCGACACCTATCCTCTCTCCCTATATATATTAAACCTCTAATCTCTAAACTACACTTTCCATACTTTCCTTTCCTTCACTTATCATAAATTTCACAACTTACCTTCCCGTACGTACCCTGCTACCCATCACGTCCCCTGTATTTCTCCCCACTTTCCCTAATATTCCACTCCTATTAATTAGCACCCCTTATCCTACTTCTACTTTTTATACTGCTCCTCTTATAACTTTTAATATGACCCTTCTCCTAGTTTTCCTACTTTTTCGTACTACACCTCTCATACCATTCACTTCTCTTACCTTACAACCTCCACATTTCTAGTTATTTGAGATTTCACTTTTCTTCTCCAACTCTCTCTCTCTTTGCCTGCTTTCTTTCCTTTCATTTCCCCTACTTACCCTACGACATCCTCCGTTATATCCCGCCTCTTTCCCTACTTCTCTCTTCTGTATTATCTATGCTATAATTTCCCTCGCTTAACCTTCCTTCTTCCCAAGCTTCTTATATTTCCTCTTCCTTTACTTCTCAACGCCCTTATACAATTTTCCCTCCCTTACAAAGCTCTACTTTCCTAATAACCCTTCTTTCCCGCCCTTAACCTTCCCTTACTTCCCATACTTCTTAGAAATTCCATACTTTCTCCTCCCTAATCTCCATATTCTTCCCTAATCTCTCCTACCCCTCTTCTCTTATAATTTTTCTTTTCTCACTTCCTTTGCTTTCTCTAATATTTTACTCCTCATATTTCCTTTCGCTTTTTCATACATTTCAAAACTTTCCCTTCTCTACTTAATGTACTACGCCCCCTTTCCCTTCTTTTTGTCTCCACTTTCCCTAATATTCTGCTCCTATTCTTCCACTTTTCTATTACTCTCCCTATCTTTCATAATTTATCTACATCTCATAATATCAAATTTCTTACATATCACTTACCAACTCTTTTCCTACTTCTCCCTTCTATACTACTTCTCTTATAACTCCCCCTATGACCCCTCTCCTGAGTTTTCCTACTTGTCCGTACCTCAACTCTCATGCCACTTACTTCCCTTTTCCTTACTCATTTATTTATTTTTATTTATTTTTTATTTATTTTTCATTTATTTTCACTTATTCCCTTTTTCTACTAATACGAACTTTCACTTTCCCTCTCCTACTGTCTCTCTCTCGCTCTGTCCTTTTGCCTGATTTCTCTCCTTTAATTTCTCCTATTTTTCCGGCTATCACATCCCCTTTTTTACGCCACCCCTGACTCTCCTATTCCCTTGTGTACTTCACCACTATCCTTCCCCTCGCTTAACCATCCTTCTTTCCACGCTTCCTGTACCTTCTCTTCCCTTGCTTCATACACCTCCTTATACTCCCCCCCCCACCCGGCTTTACTGAATCCCACTTCCATGTTACCCCTCATTTTCAAATTCTCACCTTTCCATAACTTCTCCCACTTCCCCTCCCATAGTCTCCAATTTTTGCCTATGTCTCCTCACCTCCCCTATTTCCCCTAACGCCCCCTTCACTTACCACCTCTTAAAGTGAAATTTTAGAGAATTGAAGTTTGCGGGAATTTACTAATATAGTAAATTTAAAATGACAGGCTTCGAAATTTCCCGAATTATCATTATTTTAAACATCCGAAATTTCACACTTTTTTTCAACTTTGACTTTCAGATTACTTCTATTTCATTAATAAATAAATTCGACTGTTTCAATCGTTTTCGTTAATTTTACATTTTTATTATTCTAATTTTTTTATTTTTTCGTTTCGCAACGCTCAAGAATTTTCTTTTTCAACAAATTATCTGATCCCATTAGAATTATAAATAAAGTACGATATTTAAAAAATCACAAAAATGTAGAAAAATCGTCTGCTTAATAGACAAAAGTTCTACTTTCTTGTAATTTTTGTTTAAATTTATTGTGCTCAGTTGTAGTCTTGTATGAAAAAATTCAATTTTTTATAAACGTTTTCCTGCTAGGGATTCACAGAAAATTTTTCATTAAAATTGGAAAAAAAAGTTTTCAATAACTAATACAAAAATAAACAAATTAGGTATTTTGAGGGTCAAAAATAAGAATTTATATTTTTCATGTTGTGCATTATTGAGTAAAATTAAAAATTCATACTTATTTTTTAAAAAGTAAAAAAAAAAGTTCTTTTACCATTTTCACACTTTTTAAAAATCTTATCGAGAAGAATTTTTTAAGGAAAAAATAAAAACAATAAGAAAGATGTATATTATAAAGGTCTACAACATAGTTTCAAACTTTTGGTTAGAAATTAAACTATTTTTTTTTAAATCAACTTTTTGGTTGAAAATGTATGTTGTCGGGCTCAGAAGAATTTTTTCTTCTTTCTTAAAAGAAACATCTTAGTTTCTTAAAAATTCTTATTTTTTTTCGCATAATGTATTTAACCATTCTAGTCGAAAATTTATCTCTTTTCTTGATAATTTGAGTATATTTTTCTTTTAAACTAATTTTTTTACTAAAAATTCAAGCTTTCCATTATTGATGGAAGATTAACCATCTCCAGTTGAAAATTCAGGAATTTCTTTGAAGAATCATATGTGTTTTTGTAGAAAAATCTTTCATTAATAGAAAATCAATCTACTTAATTAAAATTTCATCGTTTTTATTTGCAAATTGATCTTTTTCCGTAAAATTTTTATTTTTTTGGTTTAAATATTAACTATTACAATTTGTTATAAGAATTAATTTTTTTATGTTGAAAATTCTAATATTCAAAATGAACTTTAACGCTGCAATTTTATATTTAAGGGCTAAAAATGATTTTTTTTGCTGAAAGTTAAATGTCTTCCATTCTTGGTTAAATTATTTAAAGATTCATCTTTGTAGGTGTAAATTCAAGTATCAGGTGAAACATTCAAGATTTTCTGTAATTTAATAATTTTGTTGAAAATTCATCTCCTTGATTGAAACTCGAACTATTTTGCTAACATTAGAGCTTTTTTAATTAAAAATTCAACTGCTTGGCTAAAAAAAACTGATTTAGTAAAAATTTATTTCCTTGATTAAAGGCTTATCTCTTTGGTTCATAACTGGATTAAATATTTTTTTCCTAATTAATTTATTTACTAAAAACTTAAGCTTTCTATTATTAGTTGAAAATGTACCATTTTTAGTTGAAATTTAAAGAATCGTGTATTTTGTTCAAAAATCTTTCATTGATAGAAAATTTATCTTCTTCATAAAAAATTCATCTTTTTTATTAAAATTTTAGCTTTTTTGGTAAAATGTTATATTTTTTTGAAGGTCGGAAATTCTAATATAAGGTTAAAAATAAACTATTCCGTTGAAAACTTAATTTTTTGTGGAAATTGAACTGCTTTGTTAAAAATTCCTTCTTTTTAATATTCAAACATTTGATTGAATTGCAACTATTTTTATTTAAAGTTTAATCTTTCTTGATTTAAAATTTCACTATTTGAAAGGAAAATTACTTTTTTGTTGAAAGTCTATATTTTAGGGCATTTTTATAAGTTTAAATTTAAATTTTAGGTGAAAAATTCAACATTTTCTTTAATTTAATAATTTTGTTGCAAATTCATTTCCTTAGTTAAAACTTAAACTATTTTTTTGTTTTTATAATTAGTTTTTTAAACTAAAAATGTAGCCTATCCATTTTTTGTTAAAAAATAATCTTTGTATTTAAATTTTTCGTAGAAAATCTTCTTAGTTTCGAATTTCCTCGTTTTTAGTTGAAAATTCAAATTTTTAGATGAAAATAAAATTTTAAGTTGTTACTTCATATTTTCGGATTAAATATTAAATAATTTTATAGAAAATTCATCTTTTGGTTTAAAATTTTAAGAATTTAGATTATCCTTATTTTTTCTCAAATGAAAAATCCTCATTTATTGCAAATTCGTCTTTTTGGTTGTAAAAATTATCATTTAAATTAAAAATGTATGTGCCTAGTATTTGGTTAATATTAAATCTTTTTTTTATTAGACCACTTGTTTGTCAATTCATTTTTGTATGTAGAAAATCCAAAATTTCCAAATTTTGTTGAAAATTTAATTATTCTGCGAAAATCTACGTATTTTGTCAAGAATTGTGAATTTTTAATATAAACCTGTTTTATTTCGTTTATGAAAAATTCTGTGTTTCAGCAACTCTATTTTGGAATCTTTTAAACCTTAAATCTCACCTTGCGAAACTCATCTTCCCGGAAGCTTCAATTTTCTATCTCTCTCAATTACTCTCCCTCTTACTTCTCACTTTCTCTTTCTATCCTCTCTGAGCCCCGTACGTTTTTGTCACCTAGCAACGTGTTATCGATTTGCCTCCGCGGTGAGCACTTAATAATCTTTGTAGCCCGTTAAAATTCAAAGCGAGCCATCGAAGGAAAAAGGGAATTCGAGAAAATTCCGTAGAGAAAATCGCACCAGGTTTAAATACATGAAAAGAGTCCCCAGAGAGAACAGGACTGAGAGCCTAATAAAAAGGGTGGCCTCATTTGCAAAATAATCCCTTTCTTTAATGCTGGAGAATTAGGGACACCCCTTGACCAACGCAGTGATGGGTAAGTAACTTTTAAACCCTTTCAAGCATACTTTTTTAATCAGCCCAATTTGTACGAAACTGAATAATTGAATTTTTTGGCGCTTGAGTTCACCATATTGAATCTGGCATCTTGAATTTAAAAAATTGGAAAATATTGACATCAGATTCGTAATGAGCGACCCTAAAAACCCTTATATACTAAATTTAGAGCCAATCAGTTAATTTTTTTGGCCGCATTCCGCTACATTAGATCCGCCATCTTGAATTTTAAGAATTTTTCTCCAAGCTTCGTAATCAGTCGTCCAAATAACCATTGGATACGGAGTTTAAAACCAATCGGTTCATTTCTTTAGTTTCAGTCTGCCATATTGAATTTTGAAAAGATACTGAATTTAGGGCCAGTCAAGTTATTTGTCTTCATTCCCCTGCATTGGATCCGCCATCTTGAATGTAGAAAATGGTCCAATTTTGACACTAGGTTCGTGACTAGCGACCCAGAAATACCCTAGATACCGAATTTAAAGCCAATCAGTCAACTTCTTGTATTTTTAGTCCACCATATTGGAGCCGCCATCTTGAATTTAAAAAATTTGAAAATATGGACATCAGATTCGGAATCAGCGGCCCCAAAGCCCCCCAGATGCTAAATTTATAGCAAATCCGTTAATCTCTTTAGCTTCATTCCGCTACATTATATCCTCCACCTTGAATTTTTAGAATGCTTAAATTTTAACACAAGCTTCGTAATCAGCGATAAAAAACCTAGATACCGAGATTAGAGCCAATCAGTCAACTTCTTATATTTTTAGTTCAACATATTTGAGCTGCCATATTGAATACTGAAGATTTCAAAATATGGACATCAGATTCGTAATCAGCGACCCCAAAGCCCCCAGATACTAAATTTAAAGCCAATCCGTTAATTTATTTATAGCTTCATTCGGCTACATTATATCCACCCCCTTGAATTTGAAGAATATTTAACTTTTGACACAAGCTTTGTAATCAGCGACCCAGAAATATCCTAGATACCAAATTTAAAGCCAATCAGTCAACTTCTTGTATTATTAGTGCAACATATTTGAGCCACCATCTTGAATATTGAAAATTTTTAAATGTGGACAACAGATTCGTAATCAGAGACCCCAAAAGCCTCCAGATACTATATTTAGAGCGAAACCGTCAATTTCTTTGGTTTCATTCCGCTACTTTAGAACCCGCCGGATATCGAGCTTAGAGCTAATCGGTTCATTTCTTTAGTTTCAATCCGCCATATCAAATTTTGAAAATTTCCGAATTTGCAAATGGGTTTTTTAATCAGCGACCCAAAAGCTCTGTAGGTACCAATTTTTGTATCGATCAGTCAATTTTTCTGGCTTCATTCCCCTGCTTTGTATCTGTAATCTTAAATGTTGAAAATGGTCTAATTTTGACATCAGATTCATAATCAGTGACCCAGAAATACCCTAGATACCATATCTCAAGCCAATCAGTCAACTTCTTGTAGTTTCAGTCCACCATATTGGAGCCGCTATCTTAAATTTTAAAAATTTGAAAAATTTGAAAATATGGACATCACATTCGTAATAAGCGACCCCAAAAACCCCTAAATACTAAATTGATAGGGAATCCGTTAAATTCTTTATAGCTTCATTCGGCTACATTATAACCGCCGCCTTGAATTTTAAGAATCTTTAAATTTTGACACAAGCTTCGTAATCAGCGACCCAGAAATACCCTAGATACCAAATTTAAAGCCAATCAGTCAACTTCTTGTATTTTTAGTCCAACATATTTGAGCTGCCATGTTCAATTTTTGAAATATGAAAATATGGACATCAGATTCGTAATCAGCGACCCCAAGACCCCTAGATACTAAATTTAGTGCCAATCCGTCAATTTCTTTAGCTTCATTCCGCTACTTTAAAACCCAATGGATACCGAGTTTAGAGCCAATCGGTTCATTTCTTTAGTTTCAATCCACCATATTGAATTTTGAAATTTTCTAATCAGTTTTTTAATCAGAGACCCAAGAACTTTCTAGATACCAATTTCGGTGCCGATCTGTGAATTTATTTGGCTTCATTCCGCTGCATTGTATCCGCGATCTCATATGTAGAAAGTCGTCTAATTTTGACATCAGATTCATAATCAGCGACCCAGAAATACCCTAGATACCGAATTTCAAGTCAACCAGTCAGCTTCTTGTAATTTCAGTCCACCATATTGTATCCGCCATCTTGAATTAGATTTTTTTCAAACATAGATATCAGATTCGTAATCAGCGACCCAAAAACTCCTAAATACTGAATTTAGAGCCAATTAGCTTAACCCTTTATCTTCGTTCAGGTGAATTAGATTTGATGTCTTGAATTTGAATAATTAAAAATTTTTAATATAAAGGTTCGTGATCAGCGACCTTAAAACCCTTATACATTCATTTGAAAGCTAATCAGTTCACTTCTTTCGTTGCATTCTACTATAATGGATCCAGTCATCTTGAATTTTGAAATTTTTCCAATTTTGACACCAGATTCGCAATCAGTGACTCAAAAACCCCTTTAGACGCCGAATTCAGTTGAAATCAGTTTATTTAGTTCGTTTTATTTGTCCACAATGGATACGTCAGCTTCAATTAATTGTTTTTAATTTTGACACTAGATTCGTAATCAGCGACCCAAAAACCCAATATATAACGAATTGGAAGTCAATCAGTTCTTTGTCTAGTTTCATTCCATCATGATGTATCCGCCGTCCCGAATTTTGACATTTTTTCAGATTTGACACCAGATTTGTGATTAGCGACTCCAAGAGCTTCTATATAAAAAATTTAGAATAAAAAATCAATTTTGTAGTTTCAGTTCACTATATTGGATCTGCCATCTAAACATTAAAAATTTTTTTTTAATTTTAAACTTTGACACCAAGCTCGCCATCAGCGACCCAGAAATCCCTTCAGAAAGCGATTTTAGTGTCAATCGGTTAATTTTTTTAGTTTAATTCTACCATAATAGATTCGCCATATTGAATTTTAAATATTTCTAATTATTGACATCAGTTTCCTAATTAGCCACTCAAAAGATCTCTAGATACCGAATTTCAAGCCAATCAGTTAATTTCTTTATCTTTATTTTGCTACATGAAATCCACCATCTTGAAATTGAAATTTTTTTAATTTTTATAACTAGGTTCAATATGGTCGACAAGAAAACCCTTAGGAACTGTGTTCCGAGCCAATCATCTCATTTCTTTACCTTAATTGCACCACCTTAGATCCGCCATCTTAAATTTGGAATATTTTCCAATTTTGACACCTGATTCGTAATCAGTGACCCGAAAATCCCGTAGATACCTAATTGATATTAAGAAGTTTTTTTTTGTTGGTTCAGTCCACCATATTGGATCTGCCGTCTAAAATTTCCAAAATTTCTTAATTTTTATACCAGGTTCGTATTCAGCGACCAAAAGCTTAATTGATTTTGGGTCAGGATTTTTTTGTTTTGGGTTTTATAAATGTGGGGCTTACGGGAACATTTGAAGTTTAAGTTCATGAAGAATTTTCGTCTATTTTTGGCAAAAAAATCCTTGCTGTCATTTATCAGGTCACTGTAAAAAGTATGACGGAAGGGATTCTTTTTCAAGATATTTCACATTGATTCCGAAAAAACTTAAACCTATTCATGAAAAAATGGTCAAAATATGTAGTTGTTCATGAAAATCGTTGAAATAATTATCATTTTCTGTCACTGTTAAAAATATGAAAGCATAGATTCTTTTGCAAGATATTTCGAGTTAATTTCGCAAAAAATCAAGCCTTTCAATGAAAAAAATGGTCAAAATGCGCATTCGTTTATGTAAATTGTTTAAATAATTAACATTTTTTGGTCACTACAAAAAATATGATAGCAAGCAGTCTTAGGAAAAACATTTTAAGTAGATTCCGTAAAAAAAATCAAGCCTCTTCATAAAAAAATGGTCAAAATGTGCATTTGTTTATAAAATTTGTTTAAATAATTAACTTTTTTTGTCACTATTAAAAATATAATAGCAAGGAGTCTCAGGTAAAAAATTTTAAGTGGATTCCGCAAAAAGAAAATTAAGCCTTTTCATTATTGAATGGTCAAAATGTGCATTTGTTTATAAAAATTGTTTAAATGATTAACATTTTTTAGTCACTAGAAAAAATATGATAGCAAGGAGTCTTAGGAAAAACATTTTAAGTGGATTCCGCAAAAAGAAAATCAAGCCTTTTCATTATTAAATGGTCAAAATGTGCATTTGTTTATAAAAATTGTTAAAATAATAAACCTTCTTTCGGTCACTATAAAAAACATTTTGTCAAGGAGTCTTAGGCTAAACATTTTAAGTTGATTCCGCAAAAAAATCAAACCTTTTCATCAAAAAATGGGCAAAATGTACATTTGTTTATAAAAATTGTATAAATAATTAACATTTTTTGGTCACTATAAAAAATATAATGGCAAGGAGTCTTAGGAAAAACACTTTAGGTAGATTATGTAAAAAAATCAAGCATTTTCATTAAAAAATGGTCAAAATGTGCATTTGTTTATAAAAATTGTTTAAATAATTAACTTTTTTTTGTGACTATGAAAAATATAATAGCAAGGAGTCTCAGGAAAAACATTTTAAGTGGATTCCGCAAAAAGAAAATCAAGCCTTTTCATCATTAAATGGTCAAAATGTGCATTTGTTTATAAAAATTGATAAAATAATAAACATTTGTCGGTCACTATGAAAAACATAATATTAAGGAGTCTTAGGCTTACCATTTTAAGTTGATTCCGCAAAAAAAAAATCAAGCCTTTTCATCAAAAAATGGTCAAAATGTGCATTTGTTTATAAAAATTGTTTAAATAATTAACTTTTTTTTCACTATGAAAAATATAATAGCAAGGAGTCTCAGGCAGCAAATTTTAAGTGGATTTCGCAAAAATAAAATCAAGCCTTTTCATTATTAAATGGTCAAAATGTGCATATGTTTATAAAAATTGTTAAAATAATAAACATTTGTCGTTCACTATAAAAAACATGATAGCAAGGAGTATGAAGCTAAATATTTTAAGTTGATTCCGCAAAAATAAAATCAAGCCATTTCATTATTAAATGGTCAAAATGTGCATTTGTTTATAAAAATTGTTAAAATAATTAACATTTGTCGGTCACTATAAAAAACATGATAGCAAGAAGTCTGAGGCTAAATATTTTAAGTTGATTCCGCAAAAAAATCAAGCCTTTTCATTAAAAAAATGGGAAAAATGTACATTTGTTTATAAAAATTGTTTAAATAATTAACATTGTTTGGTCACTATAAAAAATATGATAGCAAGGAGTCTTAGGAAAAACATTTTAAGTAGATTCCGTAAAAAAAATCAAGCCTCTTCATAAAAAAATGGTCAAAATGTGCATTTGTTTATAAAATTTGTTTAAATAATTAACTTTTTTCTTTCACTATGAAAAATATAATAGCCAGGAGTCTCAGGCCAAAAATTTTAAGTGGATTCCGCAAAAAGGAAATAAAGCCTTTTCATTATTAAATGGTCAAAATGTGAATTTGCTTAAAATAATTGTTAAAATTATAAACATTTGTCGGTCACTTGAAAAACACGATAGCAAGGAGTCTTAGACTAAATATTTTAAGTTGATTCCGCAAAAAAAAATCCAAGCCTTTTCATCAAAAAATTGTCAAAATGTGCATTTGTTCATAAAAATTGTTTAAATAATTGGCAATCATAAGCTGTTCTTGACTTATTCTGAGCAGAGATCATTTTTTGAGATACTTTTCACAAAAGCTATGGGTCAAAATTTGTTAATTATTGCAAATCACGAAAAAATTACTTTTGTTAATTAATTTGCTTGTAACATCATTTAAAAAAATGCTGTTACTCTTACCCACTAATAAATTACTTGCAGTTACTTTTCACATTGATTTATGACCTTTTTTAATGAATTTCAAGAAAATGTGTCCAAAAAATGGGTTTTTCTCCCACTGTGCGCATCAGCCATCATGCATTTTCACATTTGTCAAATTTTGACCCCAGATTCGTAATCAGCGATTTTTTCAGAAATATTTGTAACTTAAATAAAATAAGAGATTTTTTACATAAGAAAGATCACTTTGTCACCAAATAGTTGAACTTGAATCCAAAATAAAAATAAATGTTTACCCAAAAATAACAAAGGGGTAAATTTTCAACTAAAATGAACAATCAGCAACAAAAGAAAATTAACTTTTTAATTAAGGAGTTCTACTTTTAAAAAATTCGTTGAATGTGCAACTAAATAAAAAAAATTTATCTGTAAAACTGATTGGAGTAATTTCCCACTAAAAACCTCGAATTTTCCACCTTTTACAACCCAAAATAAGGAATTAATTTTCTGGAAAAAAGAAGAATTTTAAACAACAAAATTTAATTTAAAAAAATATATAGTTTTTAGCAAAAGAGTTGAACTTTTAATCAAATAATTGAATTTTAAACCAAATGGTTGAATTATTGACTCAAGAAGATAAATTATTAACTGTGTATTTGAAATTTTAACTGAAAAAGAAAGATTTTATAAAATTGAATAGTTATATTTGAAGTAACGAAAATTTATGTACAAATCAGTTCCATCTACAAACAAAAGGATTAATTCTGAAATGCAAATGTAATAGTTGATATTTTAACCGAATATAATTTTATTTTTAAATTAAAAAAACTTAAATTAAATCAAAAAGATAATTTATCAACAATAAATTTGTATTTTTAACTTAAAAATATATCTTGTTAACAAAAATGGAAATAGATAGATTTTTAATTGAAAATAATTAATTTTCAATAAAAACACAATAATTTAATAAGAAAATTTCAATTTAGAACAAAAAACAATCATTTTGAGTAAAAGAATTTAACTTTCAACCAAGTAGTTAAATTTTTAATGAAAAAAATAAATGTTTAACAAAAGATATATGTTGAAAAAATATGTAAATTTTCAATGAAAGAGATAAATTTTTAAATAATACAATCAATTTTTCAACCAAAATAATGAATTTTTACTAATGTTTTATTTTAAATCGGAAAATTGAATTTAACAAAAAAGACCAATTTTTAGCCAAATATTTAAATCTCTAACCAAAACAGATTAATTATTCACCAAATAGGTGCATTTTAGATTAAAAAAGATTAAATTTCTATCAAAGGGTATGAATTTTCAAACTAAAAAGATCAATTTCCAACCACGAAAGATTTTTCAGCCGAGAGAAATGCAACCATATTTTGACATTTTCAAGCAATAAAAGTAATTTTTTTACAAAAGAGTTGCATTTTCAAACCACAAACAATAATTTTCAACAAAATTTTATTTTCTAAACATGATTTGAATTTTTGAGGAAAATTGATTAATAATTAACTCAAAAAGACGAATTTTCAACAAAAGTGTTTAATTCTAAAAAAACAATAAAATTGTTTTTTAACATATTGTTAAACTTTCGACAAAATAATTAAATTTTTAACTGAACTATAAAGTTTTAAAGCAAGCAAAATGAATTTCTAATCACAGTTAAATTTTTAATTAAAGAGATGAATTTCTACTAAAATAATGAATCTTCAACTGGAATACATAAATTTTAAGTAAAAAAATAATAATTTTCACTAAAAAGACATGAATAATCAAATCTAAAATTACTTTTTTTCTAAAAGAGTTTCTATGCATGTTGGAAAATTTTCAATTCCAGGGTTAAGTAAAATTCCAATTTTCCTATATTTGGTTATAAATCTTTGTGACTCTAGAAATAAATTTTTTTCTATTAAAAAGTGTTCCCTATCCTTTCTTACTTTTGTATTTAAAAATATCTTTTATCGGCGAAATTTCAATAGTGAAAATTGAAAAATATTTGAAAAAGTAGTCAAATTTATTGGTCAGAGTAAAAAAATACTTAGCAACTAGGTTTCAAAATGAACTAAAAAGTCATTATTTTTAAAAATTTTCTTACTGTAAAAAATGTAGCTAGTTATCAATTCGTTATTTATTTATTAAATCAATCCCTTACCGGAAAAAGTAACTATTTAAAAAAAAACGAATTTTTCTCATTCCTGGACCCACCCTAAGTTCTTAAAAATTTATTGCAGGTTTAGGGTTGACATCTCAAGTCTAGATCCATTCTTAATTTTTATCACTTTTTTTCTTATTACCTCGGATTATACGCTTTACTTTATGAGCAAATAAAAAAGGAATATTATTTCCCTACAGATAATTCCTAGTACATTTTCGTACGAAATATATCCCATTAAATGTTGAGTATGCTTTAAAATGGTAATAAAAAATTAGTACTGATGAAATTGCTGAAAATCGTTATTTAGATATTGTATTTTATGTTTTGACCAATTTAAGATTTTGTTTTAAAATTCCCATATTATTTACCTGTAAATTGAGTAAGAAAAAAGACTTCAAAAAAAGATTTCATTGATAATAGTGAATGTTAAATTAATTCTAGTTAATAATTACTTAAAAAAGCGAAATCCAGGAAATTTTTTACAGTTTTTTTTTTATTTTTTTAATATTTTACTTTTTTAGCTTATCTGCGTTTTTCAGAGGAAATTAGACAGTGCTCGCACGCAGTAAAAAGTCCTCGACACGTTAGGGTTCGATGACATACACGTGATCTGAAACACGTTGTAGAATGATTTTTATGTTTCTCCATAAAACTTTCCACGAGGGAATAGTTTATTATTCCAAGAGCGACTAGTCCACAAAGTGTCCATAAAATACGTTTCTGAACTCGCAGTTTCTTAAAGTCAAAGGAACCACGAAAACTGGCCTTCAATCTTCTTTCCAAAGTCTTTAAATTAACACTGACGCTCCGCCTAATGTCAAAAAGCCTTTTTTAAAACCTAAGCAAGTTACTGTGCAGAATTCCTGAAAATAAAACCAAGAATCCATCGACCAAATTTGAACAACCAACGTAAAATGTTTCTAATGCAATTTGGAAAAAGATCAAAATTTTTCTAAAAAAGAAAAGAAAAAAATGTTTTTGACAAAAATGAAATGAAGGAAGAAAAAAGAGAAGGGACTGTCTGCTGATTGACTGCTGTCTCTGTCAGGCAGGGACAGCAACGGAAGCAGGATGCTCTTTCCGTAACACCCGAGAATCAAGTCAAGGCAAAAAAAAAAATTTTTAAATAAAAATCGAGCCAGCAGGAGCAGCAACGAAACCAGGATGCTCTTTCCTTGACAACCAAGAATCAAGTCAAGGCAGAAAAAAATCAAGCAGGCAGGAAGAGCAACGAAACCAAGATGCTCTCTCATTGACACCTGGAAATCAGGTCAAGGCATAACAAAATCGCGGAGACAGGAACAGCAATGAAACCAGGAAGTTCTCTCCTTGACAGCCGAGCATCAGTTCAAGGCTAAAAAAATGTAGCAGGCAGGAACAGCAACGAAACGAGAATGCTCTCTCCTTGACACCCGAGAATCAAGTAAAGGCAAAAAAAATATTTAGAAAATCGAGCAGGCTGGAACAGCAATGAAACTTGCATGCTCTTTCCCTGATACCCGAGAATCAAGGCAAAGCAAAAAAAATATATAAAAATTGATCAGACAGGAACAGCAACGAAACCAGGATGCTCTCTCCCTGACACCCGAGAATCCAGTCAAGGCAAAAAAAGAAAATCAGTCGAGCAGGAACAGCAACGAAACCAGGATGCTATCTCCTTCACACTCGAGAATTGAGCTACTTTAAATTGGATCTCGGGCGTCAGGGAGAGAGCATCGTACTTTCGTTGCTGTTCCTACCCACTCATTTTCTTGCCTTGATAAGGGTTTTGTATGGGTGCCGAAACGTTCGTAATTATTTTTAAAAAATGTGTTTTATTTTGATTTGATAATAATAAAAAAAATTTTCAAAATTGATAAAAATTTTCTTGCAATTTTGATTTAAATTTTAAAATTGAATAAATTGAAAATACAAAAATAAAAATTGAGAACGAATTTTAACAAGGTTTGCGAATTTCGTAAAGAATGAGTTAAGCTTCAACGATACAGTTTGATAATAACTTAATGAGCTCGAAAATTAGTTTCGTATATCAGACTTCCAATTCTTATCCATATTTCCATCCTTTTCCCTTCTTTTAAACAGAATTTTTCGTTATTTCCCTTTTTTAAAAAAATTTTCCTTGTTCTCGTTTTTTGCTTAAAAGTAAAACTGAAATGATAGAAGCCTATAAGAAAAACAAATGTTTTTTGGTTTGGAATTCATCTGTTATAGAAAAAGCTTCTACTATTTGGTTAAAATTTAAATTATTTTATTAAAAATTCCTTTCATTTTTGGTTGAAATTAATTTTTTTATTTCAGCCGTTAGGTTAAAAATTCATGTGGTTGGAAATTTTTTATTTAATTTTTACTGAAAATTAATCTGCTTGGTAAAAAAAATGATCTATTTCAAATTAACATGGGTTTTTAATTGGAAAATGTTCGGTTTAAAAAAAATGGGAAAAATAAGAACTTGTCAATTACTTTTCTAAATCAAAATGCAGTCACCTAATAACTTTTTCCTTTAACCCCACAATCCCCTTTCATTGTGCCCGGAAAATGCCACAAAAATTCAAAATAGCAGTTTTATTTGAAATTGAAACTAAATTCGGTATTTTTTAAAACTTTTTTAACATAAATTATTTTTGGTTCAAAAGAAACACGTATAAAAATATTTTCCAACTGATTTGAAATTGTTTAAATAATTATTATTTGTTTAAACAATTTTTCAGTATTTTCTTATTTCGGAAATTATACCCTACTTGTTTACAAATTAATGATTGAAAAGAAAACAAGAATTTTCTTTATCTTTTCTATGAAAAGGTGTCAGTTATATTAATTGTTTAAATAATTGCAAACTGTCTTAGACAAACATTATCACTCTTAAAATTCATTAATGGCGATTTTAATTTCAGAAAATAATAACCGTTCACGATTGACAGGATAAAAAAATGATCTCAACAAAAATAATTGTTTAAACAACTGTAAAATATCCTAAACAAATATTAATTTTTAACATTCGTAATTTGTATTATTAACTCTAGAGAAAAAGTATTCACAATTAAGAGGGAACAAATTATTTAAAAAAATGAAAATTGTTTAAATAATTACCCAATTTATAAAGCTAGAAATATTGTTCTTTAAATTCATGAAATGTATCAATTATCTCGCATTATAACAACTTAACGATCCACAGGCGAGAAAAAAATTGTTTAAATAAATAATAATTGTTTAAAAGCTACAAAATTAGTTATAAAATACTTTGACACTTTCCCCTTTTTTTGACATTTTTTGGGCACAATACAAGGAGATCGAGGGGGGGGGGGCAAAGAAAAAAAAATTGGGTGAATATTTTTCCTCAAACATTTTTTAAACGTGACAAAACTCTAATTTACAAAAAAATAATAAAAATACTTGTTTTTTAATTTCTTCGAAAAACAAGGTTTTCCCATTCAAAACACCATGGTAATTTCTAAAGCCAGCAGCACAAGTTAATGTTGACCGATTTGAAAAAAGGGAATTTTGTGACGACCCAAATGTTGAACTATTTTGGTGAAAATTATAATTTTTTGCTTTGTTGTAAAGATTCATAATTTTATATGAGAATTCATTTCTTCTGGTCTATAATCAATAATTTTTTAATATTTCTTTTAATTTCTAGATTGTGAAATGAATTTATTTATATTAATAATTAATTATAAAATTATTTATTACATTGGAGACTTGAAAAATGGAAAGATGTAAACTTGAAAAATGTACTTTTATGACTTTTTTTCGAAATAAGCAAATTCTCAGTAATATCATTTTTAAAATAAAAAAAAAAATAAAAAAGAAAATTAACATCTTAAGCCAAAAAACGCACGATATGTAAAAAAGTCATGAGAAGAAAAACGCTGCTTCTTAAAAGCCCTATAAGATTATTATGACAATTTTTCGAAATTTGATGAAAAATGAACATTTAAATTTTTATCGCACAAAAAATAATAAAGTCAAAAATTCCATTTTGCGGTGAAACTTTGCAAGATACAGAAACATATGAATCGACAAATTCTAATTATTTTTTGAATGTTGAACAAATATTAAAAGTCCGTTATCAGATTATTATTAATTAATTTTAGGGTCTTAAAAAAATTACAAAATATTTTCTAATAATTTTCTTAATATACCTGAATTTCAAAGTATTGGAAATATTTAATGGCTTTTTAAAATATTCCAAGAAATTTTTTATGAATTTTAATAATTTGAAGGAATTTCAAATGTTTTGAAATATTTGAGGGTATTCTAAAAGATTCCAAGGAATTTTCAAATGATTTTAGTTATTTAATGGAATTTCAAAGGATTTGAAATATTTTGGGGAATTTAAAACTATTCCAAGGAATTTCTAAATATTTTCAATAATTTGAAGGAATTTTAAAGCGTTTCAAATATTTGAGGGTATTTCAAAAGATTTCAAGAAATTTTCAATTGATTTGAGTAATTTGATAGAATTTTAAAGGATTTGAAATCTTTTAGAGAATTTAAAAATGTTCCAAAGAATTTTTAAATAATTTTAATGATTTAAAGGAATTTCGAAGAATATGGAATGTTTTAGCTTATTTTAAAAGATTCCAAGGAATTTCGAATTAATTTCAATAATTCAAAGGAGTTTCAAAGGATTTTAAATATTTTGAGTGTATTTTTAAAAAATTGCAAGGAATTTTCAAATGATATTAGTAATTTAATTGCATTTCAACGTATTTGACATATTATGGGGAATTGAAAAATATTCCAAAGAATTTTTAATTAATTTCAATAATTTGAAGGAATTTTGTAGAGTATGGAATATTTTAAATTATTTTAAAAGATTTAAAGGGATTTTATTGATTTTAATAATTTAATGGAATTGCAAAGGATTTGAAATATTTAAGGGAATTTAAAAATATGCCAAGGCAATTTGTACTCATTTGAATAATTTAAAAGAATTTTAAAAGAGTTTGGTATATTTTAAAGTATTTTAAAAGATTTCTATCAATTTTTACTTAACTTCAATAATTTTAAGGAATGTTAAAGGGTTTGAAATATTTTAATGTATTTTGAAAGATTCCAAGGAATTTTTAATTTATTTCAATAATTCGACGGAATTTCAAGGGGTATGAACTATTTTAGAGTATTGTAAAAAATTCCCAGAAATTTGCAATTAATTACAATAATTTGAATGAATTTCAAAGGTTTGGAAGGATTTTATGTTTTTAAAAAAATTCTAAGGAATTTTTATTTATTTTAATATTATAAAGGAGTTTTAAAAAGCTTAAATTATTTGCGAATATTTTAAAATATTAAAAGGAATTTTTAATTGATTTAAGTAATATAATGGAATTGCAAAGGATTACAAATATTTACGGAAATTTAACAATATTTCAAGGAAGTCTCAATTCGTTTGAATAATTTGAAAGAATTTCAAAAGAGTTTGATATACTCTACGGCGTCCAAGGAATTTTAACTTAATTTCAATAATTTGACGGAATTTTGAAGGGTTTGAAATATTTTAAGATATTTTAAAAGATTTCAAGACATTTTGAATTAATTTCAATAATTTGAAAGAATTTTTAAGGGCTTAAAAGACTTCGTGGGTTTAAAAAGATTTCAAGGATTTTTAAAATTAATTTGAGTAATTTAATGGAATTTAAAAAGATTTTAAATATTTTAAGGTATTTTAAAATATTCAAATAAATTTCGTAATGATTTAAATAATTTGATAGAATTTCAAAAGGATTTGATATATTTAAGGGTATTTTAAAAGTTGCCAAGAAATCTTTAATTGATTGGAGTAATTTATCGGAATTTTAACGTATTTGAAATCTTTCGGAGAATTTAAAAATGTTTCAAGGAATTTTCAATTAATTTAAATAATTTGAAGGAATTTGAAAGGGTTTGAAATATTTTAAGGTATTTTAAAAGATTTCAAGATATTTTTAATTAATCTCAGTAATTTAAATGAATTTTTAAGGGTTTAAGAGATTTCATGGATTTTTTACATTAATTTTAGTAATTTATTGGAATTTTTAGAGATTTTAAATACTTTAAGGTATTTTAAAATATTCAAATGAATTTTGTAATGATTTAAATAATTTCATGAAATTTTAAAACGGTTTGGTATATTTAAGGGCATTTTAAAAGTTTGCAAAAAATCTTCAGTTGATTGGAGTAATTTAATCGCATTTGAAAGTATTTGAAATCTTTTGGG